>NC_091160.1:6060514-6235514 GCF_040958095.1 Procambarus clarkii
ACACCATTATCATCCAATTTGCAGACCATGTAACACGTAATAACATCTAACCCAAGCAGCCAAACATGCAACTAACCCGTAAAGCGAACGTACAACTAGCCAGGACTGCTAACTGGGAAAGAAAATGGAGGATCACCACTAACCCAGACAAGATCCAAATAAGCACTGTCGGCTGTATGGCCTACACAATCTAAATGAGAGGGGGGGGGGGGGGAAGAGATAAAGATCAGGGGTGAACCCATAACCATCTCAACCAATCCCAGTGCTTGGATACAACTTCAACAGGTTACTTAACTCCACCCAGTACGTCTCCCAGAAGACAGCGATGGCTAGGGGGTTCCCTGTCGAGGCTATTCTGCTTCAGGCAAGCCCCACCCCACATCAAGCTCCACCTGTACAGAATGATCATAAGGCCTAGCCTGGAGTACTGTTACGTCCCCCTGAACCTTACCACTCAAACCCACATGAAGACCCAACGGGTACAAAATAAAGCACTTCGCTTTGCGGAGGGCCTGTCGCTGATGGACAGGGTGAGAAACCAAATCCATGAGACTCAACATGATGCTAATGAACACTAGTCTCTGCTACCTGGCCAGAAGGCAGCTGTACCGCATTAAGTACATGTCCCAGACCCCGAAGATCCCTATGAAGCAGTAACCACCACCAGTGACTACGAGATCCATGAACCACCACACACAACCAGAAGAATTACTCTCCAACAAAAAGTAATCAGACATCCATAATCAGGCCTTCCTATAGACCTCAAATACTAAGTGATCTGCCAGACGACCCAGATGAGTGGCCCATCCCGGACCCGATCTATACCTAATGAATTAATATATAAATAAAAATTAAAAAAAATATAAACAAAAAACCTTTGTGCTACCAGAAGTGTAACTACCCTGATGTTGCCAAGATTAATCTCCTGCAGCCAACTCCATCGGCTTCTAGGGCTTCCAGACACCAGCTAGGACAAACACACTAGCCACCCAGCTAATGTACCGACAACCCAACATAACACATACCCAAACGACACACACACGTACGTCAACCCATGGTGGACAGGCCACCGAACTTTCAAATCTCTCTACACCCACATCCTCTTCCAGAATTTCATCTCTTAAAGATCCTCAAGGACGTGACCGACATTGTTAAAAAACCAATTATTTCCAGTTGAAGGAATAACTGATCCCGTAACGTTATATTGAAGTAATGAAGTAGATTAGCATTTAAGATGAATAAAGATGTTAGGCTATGCCTTAATGTCAAGCATTATGTATGATTATGTGTTTGAAGAAACAGCCTTCATGTATTCTTTGTGTATGTTGTAGATATACACATGTACATGATACACACGTTTAACCCATATAATAGTGAAAACAACAGTCTGCCATTCCTGAATGTACTAACAGGAGCTTCTCTAAGCACCAGCGTATATACTAAGCCTACCAACATAGGAGTATGCCTAAACGGTTGGATTGATTGCCCCCCCTCCCCCCAAAGATACAAAGCCATTGTCCTCAACGCATATATTCGTCGAGCCCTTACCCACTGCTCTGAATGGAGCAACCCGAGTACGGAGTTTGAAATAATTCAGGTGTTGTGAACAATGGATATAGCAACACAAACACACACTATTAGAGGAACACCTGGACCGATGGTACAATCCTGAACCTAGAACAGAAACCACAACTTTATTTAATCACAATTAAATTACACTTTTAAAGACAAAACCCAAGATGTAACAATTGTTGGCGACTTGGGATAGTACCAGACTTGCGAGACATTCACAGGGAGGCGAGAGACCTCACCTCCGGTAGTTCAAAAAAAGTTGGAAAGTTGTCCCTTATCAGATTCAAATCCGTCCATTCAACGGAAAATTGAGGACAGACAGGTATAAAAGCTCGTTACGAGAGGGGGGAAGAGTTGGACACACCCCGTCGGACGGACAGTGACAACAGTGCAGACGCTTTGAGCATCACCTTCACTCGACAGACATCACGCGACAAACAACTAGGCGAGTACTCTGACAGCATTTGATCGTCTGAATGAACTACCAAATGAATTGTGACAGAACCAACGTTTTTGCTCCCAGTAATAAAAGAAAATCTCTTCAGTACAAGTTCCGAAAGTGATAGCGATTGGCGTCCTGCGACTAAAGCAAACAGGAAGAACCACTCCATGACCCATCTACCGACAAGCACTCCAGCTTATCAGAATCTGCACTGCCAGTCTTCAAGGTCCACCATACTACAGGTACGTCTTCCTACGCCACTGTAGTGGACCTTGAACGAGTACCCCCAGCTCCAGATCAGAGCAAAGCCAAACCTAGAAGGATAATATATTCTGAGGCCCAAAGACGAGTCATCTGTAACGATTCTGAAAATTACAGAAAAAAATCAAGTGAGGAAATCAAGCCAGAGGATAAATTAAGAAAAATCATTGTCCTCTACAATTCCTTGCACATGACCCTAGATCATCTCGAAAAGCTGAACTATGTGGTGTCAGCAGAGATGTCTGGTAAAAACCACGAGGCAGGAAACCCGACAAGTCCTCACAGTAAGAGGACGGATCCCAGAGAAACTTTACCTTGTAATCTGGGTCGTGTTCCAACACAGGCCTTGAACCCCAGAGCCCCTAAGATGCTTCAGATGTCAGATTTGGATATCACAAAGATGGCTGCCAACCCCCAGTACGGTGTGGAGTCAGCAGCCAGCCCCACAACACAAAAACATGCCTTGATAAATAAGACAAACCGCCCCGTCCAAGTAAAGTGCCCAAATTGCTCCAAAGCACATTACACCTGGAACTTTAAATGCCCTGAAAGGCTCAAAAGGCTTCAAAAGAACCCTACCACGTCAACAGTGGAGCCGAAGTTCCCACCAAAACTTATACCAGCTCCCCTGCCCACTAAAACCCCGTGGAGTCCACCAAAACCAATTCAGGTAGAGGGAGCACACGGCCCTTCACCACCGGCCATGGTGAAGGGTGTGAAGGCCTCCGTCCAGGAAAAAGGGATAGCGGGGGGCACCACAATAAAGTTGTTCAAAGCGGTCGCCCACCCATTGCATCCAGTAAGCACACTGGGGGCAATAAAGGTGAGTAACAATTCCAGTGTCAAAGTGTCCACTGAGAAGGGTCAAAAAGTAACCAGACCCAAACCTGCACATCATTAAATAGTGCTCCCATACAACCGGACGCTCTCTGGCCAATTCTCAAAACTTTGGTGACGGAATTGGTCTAAAGTCTGCTGTCGATACACGGTATCAAGCAAACTACAGAGACTGAAGACAATTGAGCACAAGCTCAAGAAATCCGCAAAACACAATATCCTCACCTTCAAGAACGCAGGGCAGGAAGAGACTCCCCTAGAAAACAGATGGAGTCAAGGTCGTTTTTAGACGAACTGAAGTCAATTTCAGGTCCACCAAGATCAACAAATGCAATTTCCATGGCGTGTTCATCAGACTCCATGCATACCACGGTAATATCAGCAAATTCCAAGAACCTAAGAGGTCTAAAGATCCTGCAATGGAATGCACAAGGGCCGCTCACAAAATTGAAACACTTGCAATGCATAGCAGCAACCAAAGGCATAGACATCCTGATACTGCAGGAGAGCCTGCATCAAGTCGGATTAGAACCTAAATTCTCAGGCTATCGAGGCTTTTTCCTTCCATGGATCAATGGGCTATGTAAAATGTGACCTGATCTCCAAGTCCATAACCAGCCCACCCGATTTTGGAGCAGGGACAGGTAATGGGAGTAACCATTGAGCTAAGACACGTGTAAATTTAAGTGTTTAATGTGTACAGGTCCCCCACATGCTGAAATGGATCTGTTATTTGGACACGTGACTATGTCAAACACATTCATTTGTGGTGATTTTAATGCCCATCATCGATTGGCACTGGGCTCAAACAACAAATGAGGCCGGCACTCTCATTGAACATCTACTAGACCAGCTTCCAGAAATTCGATTTCTAAACAAGGATGAACCCACCCACATCCAAGGTGGTAGATTAGACCTTATCTTCGTTTCAGCCTCCCTAAGAGATGCAGCAAAGTGGTCAGTTGAGCCCACACTCACAAGCGACCACTATGGGGTCCAAATTTATCTTTAGTTAGACCTACCCACCCCACCCCACCTCCGCCTCCATCTGAAACCTGGAACTTTGCTTTAGCTAAACTGGGACCGATTTCAAAACCTCATTTCAGAGTGGCATAGAAACTATGATGTTCCCGAAGACAATCAGGCCGAACAAGATTTGTCAAAGCGATTCAAAGTGCAGCCAACCACTCAATCCCACTGAAAAAACAGTCCACCGGACATCATAATGATCATTGGTACTATTGCGAACGTGTCAAAGAACTCAACCATAGATTCAACAGAACAAGAAACCTATACAAAACGCAGCCAAGTGACCGCAACAGGACCTTACTTTGTGAGGTCAAGGAACATGTGCATCAAGAGACCAGGCTAATAAAAGAAGTGGCTGGAATGGTGTTAACATCTGAATGAACACCTCATATGTGGCAGCAAATCCACCGGGCCAAAGGAAATAAAACACCTAAAGCTCCACACCCAAAGGATCCTCAACAGGAAGCCGAAGTACTGGCAACCAAGTTTGCAGAAAGAGCAGCCACCAATCAGCTTCCACCAGATGTATTAGCAGTACAGACAGGATTAGAAGAAAGGTGGCACAGAAACCTTGCAGCATGTGCAGAAGTCTGACACTAATGCCCTTTTCACACTGGATGAGCTCATTGCGCTAAGAAAAACTCCAAAGATACTTTCCCTGGAGACAAAATAACCTATAAAATGATAAGAAACCTCGGCCTAGAGGGAGATGCTGCATACATAAGGTTATGTAGCCTGGACTTCTCAAACTAGACCTACAGCTTTTAATAGAGCAGATATAGTGCCGATCCCAAAACCCAAAGATCCAGCTAATCCCAGGCTCATTTCTCTCCAAAGCTGTGCAGCCAAGACGGCTGACAGAGTGACTCGACAGACTTTAGTGGAAAATGTCTAAACTGCAACATGATATGTATGCCTATAGAAGAGGGGTTGACACAGTGGAATGTATTACAACTCTGTTAGCCCACTTGAATGACAGACCAGGAATGCTGATATTCCTGGACCTTTAGAAAGCCTTTGAACTGGCTAGCACACCAGCTATTCTCTGCCGCCTTATCGACAAAGAGGTAAGAGGCAACCTGCTCTCCTGGACCAAAAACTGTCTCAGAGAAGGAAGAGTAAAACTTCATGGCACAATCTCTGAATACAAAAGACATGAAAATAGTCCACCGCAAGGAAGTATTCTCAGCCCCCTTCTCCAACTGTTTAATGGAAAGAATATCGAGGTTGAAACTCCATCACTGCAGGCTGCTAAACTACGCGGACGACTTTGTCATCATAAAAGTAAGAGATGCGGCGCGCCTTGCACCCTAATATTTAGACCATCAGTAAAGAGGCAAGACAGATTGGTATCAAACTCAACCCCTCAAAGACATAAACCATGCCCATAAAAATAGCTAAGCCCAACATCCAACTCACAGTACAGGGTCAACCATTTGAATGGGTGGACACCTATTAGTATTATAATAGGTGTCCCTCCGCCGGGGGAGGGAGACCCTCTCCCCTGTGGGAGGAAGAAGATCTGGTGTCTACAAAGAAGCTTCGTCACTGCTGTATTTTCATCCCGTTCTCGCACTTTTAGTCAATATAGACTTATTTAATAAGTGCATATGTGACACTAATTTAGTGAACATTTTATTTTACCTTGAAAAGCTTTATAGAAAACGCCGACCTTACCTAACCTTCTTAGTATGTTAAGATAAGCATACTATTGCTTCGTAATTACAATTATTACTTAACCTATACCTATAATTGGTTAAGTAATAATTGTAATTACGAAGCAATAAGATGCTTATCTTAACATACTAAGAAGGTTAGGTAAGGTCGGTGTTTTCTATGACGCTTTTCAAGGTAAACTAAAATATTCACAAATTAATTTGTAACATATGCACTTATTAAATAAGTCAATATTGACTATATGAAAGTGCGAGAATGGGTTGGTATATTGAGCGAGTACTGGTCCCATAGATTGTAACATCGCAAGTGTTGATATTCTATTGACTCGATAGGGAAGATAGATTAGGATTTTTATATTGAACTCAGTTAAATATATATATTACTAAATTATCCATCTATTGTATCCATTCGTTCCTATAAGTTAGAGTTGCCAGGGAATAGTTGAAGTCAGTCGTGTTCTCAACCCCCCCCCCCTCCCCGTGATATCCTGAACTCCATGTTAACTCCTGTGACCGGTATCCTTCGTCGCTGGTCACTAGGTTGATCAAAGACGAAGGTGGTGGCGGCATTATGGAGTGTTAAATAAGTTTAAGTCATAAGTTTTAACAACCTGCTTTGGGTAGGTATCGATGGTGATACACCGGTGATACTTTATATTATACGTTATAGGAATATGACTGCCGCATTAAAACCAACTTACAAATAAAATCTCCAACTTTTTCTGTAAAAAATATTTGCCCTATTCCTATTAAACTGTTCATACTCTCCAAATCCTACTTATATCTATATATATTCTTCCACCACAGTTCTTTGCCTCACACTTGATCGACAACCCCCCCCCCCCCCACACACACACGGGAAGGGAGACAAACTCTGGTTGGCAAACGCAGGAGGACATTCGCAACTGGAACAAACAGAGGATGGGGGTGGAACAGGTAGACTGGATGAAGGAAGTACTCCAGCAAATGCGGAATGAATTCAGTGAAGGACTGAGGGTAATGGGGGAGACAGTAGCCAACCTGCAAGATGATCTAAGGGCAGCAAAGGAGGAGATAAGATGCCTAAAGGAGACTCTTCCACAATACCAGGCACAAACCGTACCCCAGGGAGATGGGACCACCACAACCCAGATCTCTTGCTGAAATGCTTAAAAAGAGCCCTGAAGCTAGGTCTGCAGTTAAGGAAGTTGCCATGGAAGTGGCCTCCTCTCAGGAAGCAGCTAGATGTACTAGCCGGCTGATAGAGAGAAAAAGAGCAGTAGTAGTAGCAGGCATTAAAGAGCAAACAGGGACCAGACCAAAGGAGCAGAGAGACAAGGACAAAAACATGGTTAAAGAGATCCTAAAAGAGGTAAGGATGGAGGGAGCTGAACAAAATGTTGAAAAGGTTTTCAGGCTTGGAAAGTACAACAAGGACAGAGACCGAATGATAAAGGTGGTATTCATGAGCGAAATCACGAAAGAGGAACTGTTAGAAAGGAAGAGCTGTCTAGCAGATGTAGAGAAGTTCAAAGAGTATTCCAGCAGAGGGATATGACAAGGGAAGAGAAGGCAGGCAGCAGACGCGAGGAAGGAGCGCAGGGAGAGCGAAAGGAATCGGGGAGCCACAACCCCGATCCCTACAATCTCAAGAGGGAAATGGGGAACCGTCCTCAAACAGTGCAACAGCCACAGGGATTGGGGCACCACCCCCACATTCTACCCAACAGACACCCAACCTGCCCCATCCCCTGTCAGCCCCCCACTAAGTACCCACCTAGGGCACCCTCCTCCCACTCACCCCTCTCCCCAGGACCTCCCTTCTCCCACATCCCTCCTCTCTTCCACATGCCTTCCCGTGTCTCCCACCCCCAAGCCCTCCCTTCTCCCCCACCCCACCTAAGTCTTCCCCTCTCCCCTCTTCCTCACCCACCTCAACCCTCCTTTTTCCCCCACACCCCCCACCCTTTTCTCCCCCCATCTCCCCTATCCCCACAGCCTCTCCTCCCCCCCATGCTTCCCCAACCCTCCCCCTCTCACTCTTCCCCCCCAACCTTCTCCCTCTCCCCCCTACCCTCCCCCCTCTTACCCTCCCCCACCACCCCCCTCCCCCACCACCCCCCTCTCCCCCACCCTCCCCCACAACCCCCCTCTCCCCCACCAGTCTCCCCGTGCCAGGCCCCCCCAGCTCCCACTCACCCCAGATCCCAAAGGTCCCCCCCCCCCAGAGAAGAAGCAGAAGAGAGTCAGTTTCAGGGTGATGTACTTGAACATAGATGGGATCACAAGCAAGACAAGTGAACTAAGGGAAAGAGCACAGGAAGTTAACCCAGATGTGATCGGACTCACTGAAACAAAACTCTGGAATCATAACGAATGCCGTGTTTCCCCAGGAGTACACTGTAATAAGGAAAGAGGGAAGGTAGGGGAGGAGACGGAGTGGCCCTACTCATGAGAAAGGAATGGAGTTTTAAGGAGATGGCCATCCCGGGCTGTGAGGAGTTCAGAGACTACATGGTCCTCCCATTGTTATGGTGCCTGCTAAGAATAGTAGTAGCAGTAATATACAGCCCTCCACCAAATGACAGAAGACCCAGTCAAGAGTATGAAAACAAAAACATGGCAGTTAACACTATAATTGAGAGGGCAGCCTCAGCTGCCTGTAGAAATAGATCCCACCTGCTCATCATGGGCGACTTCAATCACGGAAGGATTGACTGGGAGAACAAGGAAACGCATGGAGGCGAGGATACGTGGAGAGCCAAACTATTGGAGGTGGTGACAAACTTTTTAACCCAGCATGTCGGAGAACCCACAAGGATGAGAGGCAATGATGAACCAGTGAGAGACTACCTAGTCTTCACTCTGAACGACTCCGACATAAGAAAAATTGGTTTTGAGGACCCAGTAGGAATGAGCGACCACAGTGTACTGGTGTTTGAGTACTTGATTGAAGAAGTGTTATTGAACTCTAGGAGGGATACCAAAACCAAAAGGTTAGCATACCGAAAGGGAAACTGAGGGGATAAGAAAATTCCTAACATATATAGCATGGGAAACAGAGCTCAGGGGAAAGACGGCCCAAGATATGACGGATTACATCACACAGAAGTGCAAGGACGCAGCAAAGAAGTTTGTCCCAGTCCAAAAGGAAAACAGAATTGAAAATGAGAAACCCATGGTTTAATCAGAGATGTGGGCTAGCTAAGCAGCAAAGTAAAAGGGCATGGAGAAACTATAGGAATAACAGGACACTGGAGAGCAGAGAAAGATACCAGAATGCCAGGAATGAATATGTCAGGATAAGAAGAGAGGCAGAAAGACAATACGAAAATGACATCGCAAGCAAGGCAAAGACTGCCTAAATTGTTGCATAGCCACATCAGGAGAAAAACGGTAAAGGATCAGGTTATGAAATTAAGGATAGGGGCGGAAGAATTCACTACAAATGACAAGGAAGCGTGTGAGGAATTGAATAAGAAATTCCAGGAGGTCTTCACCTTAGAGCAAGGAGAAATTCAGAGGTAAGTGTGGGAATAGCTAACCAGGAACCACTGGAAGAGTATGAGATTACCAGCGGGGAAGTGAGGAAGTGTTTACTAGAGTTGGATGTGACAAAGACTATAGGCCCAGATGGAATCTCCCCTTGGGTTCTAAAGGAAGGAGCAGGAGAACTGTGCCTACCACTCTCCATAGTGTATAACAAATCACTGGCACCAGGGAAACTGCCAGATATTTGGAAAGCAACTAACGTAGTCCCGATATACAAGAAAGGGGATAGACAGGAGGCACTGAACTACAGGCCTGTGTCCCTAACCTGCATACCATGCAAACTGATGGAGAAGATAGTGCGAAAAAAATTAGTGGAGCATCTGGAGCGAAGGAACTTTGTAACACAGCCTCAACATGGTTTCAGGGATGGCAGGTCCTGCCTCACAGGGTTACTTTAATTCTACGAACAGGCAACAAAAATAAGGCAAGAAAGAGAAGGGTGGGCAGACTGCATATTTTTGGATTATCAGAAAGCCTTTGATGATACAGTGCCACACAAGAGGCTAGTGAGAAAGTTGGAGACGCAGGCTGGAGTGAAAGGGAAGGTACTCCGGTGGATAGAGGAGTACCTAAGCAACAGGAGACGAGTCTGTGTGAGGGGTGAGGTCTCAGACTGGCGAGACGTTACAAGTGGAGTCCCGCAGGGGTCAGTCCTTTGACCTATACTGTTTCTGGTATATGTAAATGATCTCCCAGAGGGTATAGATTCGTTCCTCTCAATGTTTGCCGACGATGCAAAAATTATGAGGAGGATTGAAACAGAGGATGATAGTAGGAGGCTAGAAGATGACCTAGATAGACTGAGTGAATGGTCCAACAAATGGCTGTTGAAGTTCAACCCGAGTAAATGCAAAGTAATGAAACTAGGCAGTGGAAACAGGAGGCCAGACACAGGATACAGAATAGGAGATGAAGTACTTAATGAAATAGACAGAAAGATCTAGGAGTTGATATCACACCAAACCTGTCTCCTGAAGCCCACAAAGAGAATAACGTCTGCGGCATATGCGAGGCTGGCTAACATCAGAACGGCGTTCAGGAACCTGTGTAAGGAGTCACAGAATCTTGTACACAACATATGTAAGACCAACCCGTTCTCGCAAATTTAATAAGTCAATGTTGACTTATTAGTTGCGTGCATAGGTGACATACTAAACATAATAGTTTCCCTTGAAAAGCTTCATAGAAAACACCGACCTTACCTAACCTACTTAGTATGTTAAAATAAGCATCTTATAGCTTCGTAATTACAATTGTTACTTAACCTATTACAGGTATAGGTTAGGTAATAATTGTAATTACGAAGCAATAAGATGCTTATCTTAATATACTAAGTAGATTAGGTAAGGTCGGTGTTTTCTATGAAGCTTTTCAAGGGAAACTATTATGTTTAGTATGTCACCTATGCACGCAACTAATAAGTCAATATTGACTTATTAAATTTGCGAGAACGGGTTGGTAAGACCAATCCTGGAGTATGCGGCCCCAGCATGGAGCCTGTACCTTGTCAAGCACAAGACGAAGCTGGAAAAAGTCCAAAGGTATGCTACTAGACTAGTCCCAGAACTAAGAGGCATGAGTTATGAGGAAAGGCTGCGGGAAATGCACCTTACGACACTGGAAGACAGAAGAGTAAGGGGGGACATGATCACAACCTACAAAATCCTCAGGGGAATCGACCGGGTAAACAAGGATGAACTATTCAACACTGGAGGGACGCGAACAAGGGTACACAGGTGGAAGCCGAGTACCCAAATGAGCCACAGACACATTAGAAAGAACTTTTTCAGTGTCAGAGTAGTTAGTAAATGGAATGCACTAGGAAGTGATGTGGTGGAGGCTGACTCCATACACAGTTTCAAATGTAGATATGATAGAGCCCAGTAGGCTCAGGAATCTGTACACCAGTTGATTGGCGGTTGAGAGGCAGGACCAAAGAGCCAGAGCTCAACCCCCGCAAGCACAATTAGGCGAGTACACCCCCACACACACACACACACACACACAGCTTGAATCTGTACACCAGTTGATTGACGGTTGAGAGGCGGGACCAAAGAGCCAGAGCTCAACCCCCGCAAACACAACTAGGTGAGTACAACTAGGTGAGTACACACACACACACACACACACACGTGATGTGGTGGAGGCTGACTCCATACACAGTTTCAAGTGTAGATATGACAGAGCCCGATAGGCTCAGGAATCTGTACACCTGTGGATTGACGGTTGAGAGGCGGGACCAAAGAGCCAGAGCTCAACCCCCGCAAACACAACTAGGTGAGTACAGCTTGGCAGGGGGAGTAGTAGTAGGTGGAGTTGGTAGTGGGAGGGGTGGGGGTCAGCCAGGGAGGGGGCCACCAGCATGACCCTGAACTGAGAAAGAGGACAATCATAATCCATGGATTACTTGAAGCCAGGGCACCATCGAGGCAGGAAAGGATGGAGATTGAGGATTTGGAGCTACAGGGGATCTTGAGACACATGAGCCCAGATGGCAGGGAATGAGGTGCAAGTCCAACGACGCATTGGGCCATACAACTAACAAGAAACGACCTGTCCTGGTACAGTTCACTAACGAAGAGGCAGTGGATTACATACTGCATCACAAACACTTACTCAGAGGTAGCGAAAATTACTACAACGTATATATTGACAAATTCATGACGAAGGAGGAGCAGATAGCCCACAGAGCAAGTAAACAACAATACAACTCTTCCCATTTGAGAGTAGCTACACACACCAACGCTAATCCACCCCATGCTAACCAGCTCACACCTTCTCAGGTCACTCCTTCCCCAAATCAGCCGCCCCTGCTTATCTCCCCAACACCTCCCTTGACCCCTCTGACCCCACTGCAGTCAAATTCATCCCACATTCCAAGGACCCCCTCATCACCTCAACCCCCAAAACCCGTCCAGCCCTCATCCCCTCAACCCCCAAAACCCACCCAGCCCTCATCCCCTCCTCATCCCCTCTCCTTCCATGTGACCCCCCACCCTTTCGAGGGGGGTGGGAGGTTTCCCCCCACCCCCTCTATCCTTCCCCTCCCAACCTCTCAACCTCTACCTGACTCCCAACCTTACGCTATCTCCCAACCCCTCTATGCCCTCCCTAATCTTCAGTCCCAGTATGCACTTCCTACTCCAGACCTACCTACCCAGGCCCTACCCCAGACCCTCCTAGAATCCCAGCCCCCAGTAGCCCCCCCAAGCACCCCTCCTGACCTTTCACCCCCATACATCCCCCAGACCCCCCCCCAGACACCCCCCGGATCCTCCCCGCCCCCAGTCATCCCCCCAGACACCCCCAGATACCCCAGATCCCCCCTGCCCCCAGTCACCCCCCCAGACACCCCCCAGAGAAAGGGAGAACTCTGGTACAAGAGTTTCCATGAAGAATCTCAAGGTTTGGTACACCAATGCTGATGGTGTACCACTGATGGTGTGGTGAGGTGACAAAATATTGAAGGACCTCCCCTTTACGAGACCTCACAAGGATCTTCTATCCGGAGAGTCAGACATAACAAAGAATCAGGGAAATGCTCTCATCTGAGCGAGAATATGTAGACATAGAACTAACAGAAAGAGAGAGAAGTAGCAGAAGTCTTGAGACCGGTCTTCTCAACGTTAGACCACCTCAAAGAGAGACTGAGACAGGTGCAGAGGACAGTAAACTGGGGTAAAGCCCCGGCTTTCCTGACCCCCGCACCAACTTACCCTTTCTTTTCAACAGACATGCCCCTCCCACCGGCCTTGGAGACATATATGGAAGCCTTCTACGAAAGGCGTGCCAAAGAATCAGCGGCTTTGTTCACCCTTGTTCTCAAAGGCTCCATAGCAAGGGAGCACACAAGGATCGAAGAAATAGTGATATGCCTTCTGGAGGAAGGTTATCGCTATGACAGGATAGGGGCAACCCTGTGGTCGGCCTATAACAGGAGAACCAAATCGACCTGTTCTACACACCCTGAACCTCTCTCAGGTAAACTCTTGATAAGATCTAATAAAAAGATAACCCCATACTCCGATTTCAAGAAAAAACCACAGACGAACACCTACACAGAACTAAGAAAAAATGTTTAGCATAATAGCCCCAGGAGGTCGCTTGATAGAGGAATGGATCCCAAAAACCTCAGTCTGGGATATGACCCCGGACTCATCTGAGTCCATTACTAAACCCCTACCACCCCAGCCAGAAGAAAAAATTATACCCTGGCAAAACCAGCGACAGCGGTCCAGAAGCCAAGGGGGGTTTCCTCGTAACCAGAGGAAACAGAGGAAACAAACCCACCAAAAAACAAAAACGGGTACACACACCCGAGTTCCCTGAGTTAGCACCACAAGGGGGAAACATACCCACAGGAGACACCCACACAGACAAACCCTCCCGCGAAAATAAAACCCAACGCTCGCAGAGCAGAGGTCGCCCGCGAACGGCCAACAGACTTAAGAAAACCCGCCCCCAGTCAGCCAACAGACCAGGAAACCAGGCACACCCAAACAATAATACCAACACCCGCCCAAAAAAACAGAAAACGGGAATGGGTGGAAAGGTGGAGGAAGGCAAAGGTCCAAGAACAGAAGGAGAGACAGACGCCAGGATCGCATCAGGCACTCAGTAGTCTCCGAGGTTCGCATCTCGAACCACGAGAGGGACCTTTTGGGGAAAGGCCTCACCTTCGTCCCAAGACCCCCACCAAGGCACAAACGCTTGGAGACTGTCAGAGCCACCCTCGACACCCTGGAAAACCAGGTAAACAATACCTGGTCTTCACTAAGAGTAACGGAACTAAACAATAACGATAAGGCAGAAGAGATAAAAGAAAGTGAGTGAAGCAGATCCTGATAGTTGCAATTGTGGAAACTAAAATTAATGACATGATCTCGGATGCAATCTTTCCTGAAGGGTACCAGGTGATACGAAAAGAGGACAGAGACAGGGAGGGGGAGTAGCACTCCTAATAAAGCGGAAATGGAAGTTTGAAGACCTGGGAAATCGAGTTACAAATGAGTGCACAAGCTTCATACATGGAACTCTGACAGTAGATGGGAGGAAGATTGTGATCTTGGTAATCTACAATCCCCCACCAAACAGTAGAAGACCCAGGCAGGAGTATGATGACAACAACAAGGCATGTATAGATGAACTGCAGAAGGCAGCAACACTAGCCCACAGAATGAGAGCGAAGCTGCTGATCATGGGGGACCTAAATCATGGAGAGATAAATTGGGAATCAAGGAATCCCCATGGAGGGGACGAAACGTGGGGAGCAAAATTAGTAGATGTTAGACAGGAATTTTCTAACACAACATGTGAACGAAGACAAGGGAAAGAGGAGGAGATGCACCAAGCCTATTAGACCTGATTTTCACCCAGAACGTAGAAGATATCGAGAATTTAGAGCATGAAATACCTCTAAGGGCCAGTGACCATTGTGTCCTAGTCTTTGACTACATGATGGAATTCAAACTTATGACCATGGGACAAGAGATCTGGGAAAGGAGAGTTTACTTCAGGAAAGGGGACTATAAAAGGATAAGGGACTATCTGGGTGAAGTGCAGTGGGAGGAAGAAATTAGAGGAAAAACAGTCCAAGATATGATGGACCTAGTCATACAGAAATGCCAGGAGGCCGGAGAGAGATTTATACCAACAGTAAAGGGAAAAAATAAGAAGGAATATAATAACCCATGGTTTAATAGACAGTGTCAGGAAGCAAAAATGGCCAGCAGGCGGGAGTGTTGTAAGTACAGAAGACAAAGGACAGAGGACAACAGGATCAGATACAGAGCTAGGAACGATTACATTAACATAAAACGAACATCGGAAGGGGACTATGAGAACGATATTGCAATCAAAGCGAAAAAACAACCTAAGTTACTACACAGTCATATAAGAAGAAAAATGTCGGTGAACGACCAAGTGACAAGACTAAGGAAGACAGATGGGGCATATACTGAAAGTGACAAGGAAATCTGTGAGGCACTGAATGCCAGTTTCCATGGAGTGTTCACTACCGAGCCTGAGCAGCTCCCATTGTTGGAAGGGGTTACCCTAGATGAAAGACTATCAGATATAGAGGTGACAGCAGAAGAGGTAATGAAACAGTCGACAACTCTAGATGCAACTAAAGCAGTTGGACCAGACAAAGTATCACCGTGGATACTAAAAGAAGCAGCGCAGGCCCTCAGCGTGCCTCTGGCAATGATCTTTAATGAGTCACTTATGTCGGGAGAATTGCCCAGTTGCTGGAAGAAGGCAAATGTCGTGCCGATCTTCAAGAAAGGTGATAGGGAGGAGGCACTTAACTATAGACCAGTATCACTGACAAGCATCCCCTGTAAAATACTGGAAAGAATAATTAGGCTACGACTGGTTGCACACCTGGAGAACATTAGGTTTGTGAACAAACATCAACATGGGTTCTGGACAGGGAAATCGTGCCTAACAAACCTTCTGGAGTTCTATGATAAAATAACGAGGATAAGACAAGACAGAGATGGTTGGGCAGACTGCATATTTCTGGACTGCCAAAAAGCCTTTGATACAGTACCGCACATGAGACTGCTGTTCAAGCTCGAGAGGCAGGCGGGGGTGGGGGGAAAGGTCCTAGCATGGATAAGGAACTACCTAACAGGAAGGAGCCAAAGAGTTACGGTAAGGGGCAAGAAGTCTGACTGGCGAACAGTAACAAGTGGAGTACCACAAGGATTGGTGCTGGGACCAATTCTATTTCTTGTATATGTTAACGACATGTTTACAGGCGTAGAGTCCTACATGTCGATGTTTGCGGATGACGCAAAGTTGATGAGAAGAGTTGTGACTGATGAGGATTGCAGGATCCTCCAAGAGGGCCTGAACAGGTCGCAGAGATGGTCAGAAATGACTACTGGAATTCAACACGAGCAAATGTAAAGTTATGGAAATGGGACTAGGAGATAGGAGACCAAAGGGACAGTACACAATGAAGGGGAACAGCCTACCTGTGACGACGCGCAAAAGAGACCTGGGTGTGGACGTAACACCTAATCTATCTCCTGAGGCACATATAAATAGGATAACGACAGCAGCGTACTCTACACTGGCAAAAGATAGAACATCATTTAGAAACCTAATTAAGGAGGCCTTTAGGGTGCTTTACACTGCCTACGTGAGGCCAGTCTTAGAGTATGCCGCCTCATCATGTAGTCCCCATCTGAAGAAGCATATAATGAAACTGGAAAAGGTTCAGAGGTTTGCAACGAGACTCGTCCCAGAGCTACGAGGGATGGGGTATGAGGAGCGCCTGAGGGAACTATGCCTTACGACACTAGAAAGAAGAAGAGAGAGGGGGTACATGATAGGAACGTATAAGATACTCAGAGGGACTAACAGAGTGGACATAGACGAAATGTTCACAAGGAATAGTAACAGAACGAGGGGACATAGGTGGAAGCTTGAAACTCAGATGAGTCACAGAGATGTTAGGAAGTTTTCTTTTAGCGTGAGAGTAGTGGGAAAATGGAATGCACTTCAGGAACAGGTTGTGGAAGCAAATACTATTCATAATTTTAAATCCAGGTATGATAGGGAAATGGGACAGGAGTCATTGCTGTAAACAACCGATGCTCGAAAGGCGGGATCCAAGAGTCAATGCTCGATCCTGCAGACAACTAGGTGAGTACAACTAGGTGAGTACACACAAAATAGATCTCCATGCCATGAAAAAACTGTACAGACTTAGATTTGCAAAACCTGACACCAAAAATGCACCTCTATAAAGCACATTAGACCTCTCCTAACATATGCTCCACTATATTTTTCTTTAGATGCACTTAATAAACTAAAGCTTCAGACAATACAAAATAGAGCACTTTGATGGGTAACTCAACACCCGATGGCAAGAGTTCAATACCAGTGAAAGTTTCCACAAAAGTACCAACATTCCAGCCCTCAATGTCTACTGGGAAAACTTTATTAGACAAGTTGATAGACTACTCACTTAACATGAACACATTGACTTACCCTTTCACTCTCAGACTACCACGCAACACCCACGACCTCTTCTCTACCATCCATGATCATCCTCCTAACTATTTCGATAAACTTTAGCTCACAACACCCACCATCCATAAATACACAGCTCTCAACACCCAACACAAACCATCCTTAAAAGTTCAGCCCTGACGCTTTTGAGCCAATCACTGCGATGTTGAGAGTTTTGTTACGTCCGATGTTGTCACTGAAACACCAGACGGAGTACTTGCCTCGACTGCCGCAGCCAAACTACACGCAGCTGGGTTTAACCCTGGCACTTTTTCTCCTACAAAACCATTTCCTCTCACCCCCCTTATCTTGTACCCCACTTCCAAGCTCGCCTTTCGGGGTCTTATCCTCTATATATTCGGATTCGGACCCAGGGCACAGACGTTCCTCTAGGCATCAGCACGTCGTCGCGCTCACAGTGAGATCTAGGCGGTGAGGGGTTTGAGCCCCCCCCCCCCCGCTACTGCAACCAACTGCCCCTGCATTTGCAGCTACATGGGAGCACCTTTAAGTGTGGCATCACAACCACTACAGCGATCAGCATCATGGATTTAACAACAGATGTAGAGCGCTAGTAGCACCTCTTGCTAACTTGCAAGGTCAGGCGCCGCTTGGTCGGCCCAGACGAGCACACACTCGTGGTAACCCAATCTGGGGCCACAGCCTCTTCTATCCAAGGCAACACCCAGGCACACTGGCACACACTTCCTCCCAGGCAACGACAGCTCTTCCTCTACGTGTTCACGGTTTAGATTCACAGCTTTATCAGCGAGATTGCGTGCAAAGATATATTACCCTAGTGGGTCAACCCATACTGCCACCCTGAATATAACCATGGACAACTGGAGGGCCTAACTTAGTGTATTGCCGTGTACAGCACACTGCTGAAAATTTCTTCCTCTCCAGGATTGGGACCTACCCTCTGAAGGATGGAAGTGCAGTGGGGTATTCGTCCTGTCCTCCCAGGTGGGATCACGGCTGTCACCCTGCCTGGTAGTTTTGCACTGCCGATCCACTGCTAGAACTTCGTGATAGTTCAAGTCAACTGGCAGTTGGGGGCTGCCCTACCAAAACCTACCAATATCAAACCTACCCATACTATCAAAAATATTTGAAAAAATTATCTACAAACAGCTCTACTCCTATCTCGTAAAATTCGACATTCTTAGCCCCTGTCAGTTTGGCTTCCGCTCCCAAAAAGAGTACCAAGGATTCAATTATTAGTCTCCTTGATATAATTTACTCAGCCCTTGACAAAAATGAGTTTCCGATTGGACTCTTCATTGACCTGAGAAAGACCTTTGATACTGTTAATCACAATTACCTCTTACGTAAACTCCATCATTATGGAATCCGAGGCCATACACGGGACTATATCCAATCCTATCTTAGTGATAGACACCAATGTGTAGCCATCAATAATATAACTTTTCCCACTACCAATAACCGATGGAGTGCCACAGGGCAGCATTTTGGGACCTCTACTATTTCATATATACATCAATGATCTGCCTAATGTCTCTAACATTATGAAACCTATTTTGTTTCCTGATGATACTACCTTCATCTACTCTAACCCCAACCCACATACACTAAATAATGATAAGTGGACTTTTTTTTAGTTCATTATTATGGATGTCAACCAACAAACTAACACTTAACATAGAAAAGACCTACTACATCTTATTTGGAAGCAAATCTACAAATGCAATTCAGCTTCAGATAGACAATGTAAACATTAGCAATAAAAATTATTGAAAGTTTCTCTGCCTATTCCTAGACAAGAGAACTTCAGTACCCACATACAACACATAACTAAGATTCTAAAACAGTTGGTATACTCTCCAAAATCAGGTATTATGTACCTAACTCTGCTCTCATCTCTATATTATGCCCTAATCTATCCCTATCTTAATTATGGTATCTGTGCATTGGGTTCAACCACTGCCAACCACCTCAAGTCCATCACCCAGCAAAAATCTGCTATCAGAATAACAAATTCTGCTTTCAGGCAGCACCCAGCCCCCTTATTTAACTCCCTAAACATGCTAATCATAATCTCACTCCACAAATTCTCTTGTGTCAACTACATTTACAAAACCCTGATAAATGCAAATCTTGCTCTGAAACTCCCTGGACAGATGTTAATGGGTCCTATTACATCACACCAGAAATAAATCTTTGATATCCCCAGAGTCAAACTTAATCTGTGTAAACACACTATGCAAATAAAGAGACCCAGTCTATGGAACTCACTCCCTATTGAATTTAAAAGCTGTCCAACTTTTGCGTCATTCAAAAACAATACTAAAAAGTACCTAATTTCATCTTCATAGTGTTTTACCTTTTGCTATAAAATTGCACTATCTATTGCTACCCAATCTCCCAATCTTTATGTACCCAATCTGAACATCTTTATCACTGATCATTGCTGTCGTATATGTGCTGTCAATCTGCTGCATGGTGTCTATTAATCTTTTTTAATTTACCAATCAAGCTGTCAATGTAATCAGAGCTTTAATATACCTGTGCGCTTTAATATACTTATTAATCTCGTCTTTTTTTGCAATGTATTTGTTACTTTATTAATTCTGATAGAATTTACGTACTTAAAATTATCTGTTAGATTAAGGACCTGCCCGAAATGCCGCGCGTACTAGTGGCTTTACAAGATTGTAAATACTGTACTATGCCATGTATTCTCACAAACCCAATGTACCTTCTTTTATATAAATAAATCCCGCAATGGAATGCACAAGGGCTGTGCACAAAACTGCAATACTTGCAATGCATAACAGTAACCAAAGGCATAGACATCCTGATACTGCAGGAGAGCTTGCTTCGAGCCAGATCAGAACCTAAATTCTCAGGCTATTGAGGCCTCTTCCTTCCATGGATCAACGAACAATCCAGGAGATATGCAATCTCTGGAATGTGAACTGATCTCCAAGTCCATAACCAGCCCACCCGATTGTGGAGCAGGGACAGAGGTAATGGGAGTATCCATTGAGCTAAGACACGACCAACTAAGTGTATAATGTGTACTTGTCCCTACATGCTGAAATGGATCTCTTACTTGGACATGCGACTAGGTCAAATAATCATTTGGTGCTTTTAATGCCCATCATCGATTGGCACTGGGCTCAAACAACAAATGAGGCCAGCACTTGCATTGCACATCTACTAGACCAGTTTCCAGAAATCCGAATCCTAAAGAGGGATGAACCTACCCACATCCAAGGTGGTAGATTAGACCTTACCTTCGTTTCAGCCTCCCTAAGAGATGCAGCAACGTAGTCAGTTGAGCCCACACTCACAAGCGCCCACTATGGGGTCCAAATTGATCTTAAATTAGATCTACCCACCCCGCCTCCATCTGAAGCTTGGAACTTTGCTCTAGCAAAACTGGGACCGATTACAAAACCTCATTTCGGAGTGGCATAGAAACTATGATGTTTCCGAAGACATTAATCAGGTCGAACAAGATTTTATCAAAGCGATTCAAAGGTGCAGCCAACCACTCAATCCCACTGAAAAAAAAAAAAAAGTCTAGACACCACAAAGATTATTGGTACTATTGCGAACGTGTCAAAGAACTCAACCATAGATTCGACAGAACAAGAAAGCTATACAAAAAGCAGCCAAGTGACCGCAACAGGACCTTACTTTGTGAAGTCAAGGAACATATGCATCAAGAGACCAGAAAGAATAAAAGAAGTGACTGGAATGGTGTTAACATCTGAATGAACACCTCAGATGTGGCAGCAAATCCACCGGGCCAAAGGAAATAAAACGCCTAAAGCTCCACCCCAAGGATCGTCAACAGGAAGCCGAAGTACTGGCAACCAAGTTTGCAGAAAGAGCAGCCAGCAATCAGCTTCCACCAGATGTATTAGCAGTGCAGACAGGATTAGAAGAAGAAAGGTGGCACAGAATCCTTACAGCATGTGCAGAAAGTCTGACACTAATGCCCCTTTCACACTGGATGAGCTCATTGGGCTAAGAAAAACTCCAAGGATACATCCCCCGGGTCAAAATAACCTATAAATGATTAGAAACCAGAGGGAGACGCTGCATACGTAAGGTTAATTTAGTCTGGACTTCTCAAACTAGACCTACAGCTTTGAATAGAGCAGACCTTGCCAATCCAAAAACCAAAAAACCCAACTAATCCCAGACCCATCTGTCTCCAAAGCTGTGCAGCCAAGACGGTTGACAGAATGGCACTCAACAGACTGGAGTGGAAAATGCCTAAACTGCACCACGATATGTATGCCTATAGAAAAGGGGTTGGCAAAGATATTTATATTATTAACAGTATTACAACTGTTAGCCCACTTGAATGACAGACCAGAAATGCTGATATTCCTGGACCTCGAGAAAGCTTTGAACTGGTTAGCACCCCAGCCAGTGTGTGCCTCATCATCGACACAAGTTAAAGGCAACCTGCTCTCCTGGACCAAAAACTGTCTCAGAGAAGCAAGAGTAAAACTTCATGGCACAGTCTCTGAATACAAAAGACATGAAAATGGTACACCGCAAGGAGGTAGTAAAGGTTAAAACCCAGAGGTTGAAAGTGGGGAACAGATTCACAGAATGTAAAGGAAATGTGTGAAAGACTAAATGAACATTTTCAAAAGTGTATTTTTGCAAAACGAAGTTTTCATAGAACTTGACACAGGAAATGTATGCAAGTACTGAAGTACACTATAGTACTTAAGTACACTTGGGTAATTACCTGCTTAGCTAAATGAACTATGGGGTTCAGTTCCTGAACCAAGAATGTGCCTCTAACCCTTTCCACTGTCACCAACAAAATGGGTATGGGGTGCATAATATAGAAATGAAATGAAAAAACAGACACCCTACAAACTTCAGAGAATAACATAAGAGTATTGTACATAGAGGTGTCTTGATACGAAGTGGAAAAAATGCTCAAGGAGCTAGGTAGAAACAAGGCAGTTGGCCCAGATGGAGTTTCACATAAGGTTCTAAGAGAAAGCACATGTGCTGGGCACCCCACTTCAATTGATTTTTAAGTAATCATTGTGTACAGGAGTCTTGGCAGATATGAAAAAAAGGGCTAACATAGTTCCATTCAATAAAAATGGTAGCAAGGAAGACCCCCCTGATAATCATAGACCTTTATCATTGACAAGTGTGGCGGCCAAAACACTAGAAAAATAATTAAAAACAAATGGGAAGAACACCTAAAGAAAAGGATACAAAAGCAAACATAGTATGGTTTTCGAACCGGAAGATCCTGTGTAACAAATCTACTTCGTTTCTATGATAAAGCCATAGATTTTACAGGAAAAAAGGTGGTTGGGCCGACTTCATTTATTTGGACCTAAAAAAGTCTTGACAGTCGTGTACTACAGGTGTTCTAGCATCAGTAATTTTCAATGTCGATATGAATGATCTAAAATTAATACAGAATTATATGTGCATGTTTGCTGCTGATGCTGCTAAGCTACTAGGGAATATAAACTTGGGCGATTGTCATATCCTTCAAGATGAACTGGTCTAAATAAGTGTATAAAGCAATACTTGCCTTGTTGGAATTTAATGTGAATAAATGCCATGTTATGGAATGCGAAATAGAGGAAAATAGGCCACACAACTTACAAATTATATGAAAAACTAAGGAGCTGATAAAAGAAAAGAGGACTACGAGTGGTCCTGAGTAGGAAACTGTCACCCGAGGACCATGTAAAGAACATTGTGCAAGGAACCTATGCTATGCTTTTCAACTTAGTTTATGAGAGCATTGATGATTTTACATTCTTGTAAAGCCACTAACAGGCATATTGTTTCGGGCAAGTCCTTTATCTAATAGATAATTTTAAGTAGGTAATTTGTAGCAAAATTTGAATGATGTTAACAAGTACATTGTAATCAAATTTGAAGAAAATTAATAGGTACTTTATAGAAAGATGAAGTTTATCAAGAGGTACATTGTAGCATAATGAGGATTATCTCTAGGTACATTGTAGTAACATTTTTGTTCAACATAACCATGATATAAGATGATAGTGATTACAATGGTTAAGTATTATGGCTTAGGCACATATATTGGGGAGTGGTAGCACAAGATACAGTGCGAGTTTAAAGGTACAAAAAGAGATGATACGATCACTACATACAAAATAGTAATAGTAAATGAAAAAATTGACAAAAGAATTCTTGAAACCTGCTTCTTCAAGAACAAAGGTCATAGACTCAAGTTTATTAAACACAGCTGCCAAAAAGGCATTAGAACGTTCTCTTCTGCAAACAGTGGTAGATGGTTGGAACAAGTTCAGTGAGGTGGCGGCGAATGCCAAAACTGTCAGTAGTTGCAAAGCTTCATATGACAGTTCTGGGAAAACCGGACACCATTAACATATCTGCCCGAAACGCTATGTGTGTTAGTGGCTTTACAAAAATCCTTGTAAAACCTTGTCAGGCTTTACAAGGATGTATAAACATCAGTGCTATGTACTCTCAAACCCAATGTACCTTGTATATAAATAAATAAAATAAATAATTAAATAAGCTCTCATCCTGTAACTATACTTAGATAATTACATAACATGGCACATCCACAATCTAAATGTTAATTCTGGAATCAACGCAACTCGGATATACATATATATCTATATCTATATCAATCTCAAACACTGTTTGCTTTCCAGGTGACTGCTTCTACAGCCTTGAAGGTGACAATTAGTGCATTAATTAGTACAATACTCTAATTTCATTAATCAGTCACAAAATTTATTCATAAGTATTGTTTTGAACATTTCAGACTGCAAAAAGGCGGAAAAAGCGATGGGGACGACCAAAGTTTGATCAGCAGTGCACTGTAAAAAAACACTTCAAATCACTCGTCACTGGTCAAGCACATGCGCATTCATTCAGAAGAAAATCCATACCATTGGACA
This sequence comes from Procambarus clarkii, assembly GCF_040958095.1. Lineage (NCBI taxonomy): Eukaryota > Metazoa > Arthropoda > Malacostraca > Decapoda > Cambaridae > Procambarus > Procambarus clarkii. The sequence continues at coordinate 6,084,814 of NC_091160.1, forward strand.
TCTTGCGATTACCGCACTGAATTATATAACAGCATGAAGAAACATGTGTCTGGCAAACACAGGCGAGCACTCAAAGAGTGAAGGCAAGCGCCACCACGCCCCACTAGTCTGTCCCAGTCAGGTCTTTGAGAAACCCGGTAAAATTACGAAAGTAGATCTTCAGAAACAGAAGATGGAAATTAGTGATGAAAGTCAAAGTTGAAGACAAAATGCAAAGCAAAGAAATTGAGACAAAGAGGATGAGCCAAGTGTTTCACAGAAAGATGATACAGAGGTAAAGGAAAATCCTTTAGTTGAATCTGGTAATGATAAGAAAAGAAAAAGTGGTGCAGATGAAGCCAGTGTATCAAAAGCCAAACACTAAAGTGGTTAAGAAAAGAAAGTAATGAGTTTCTGGAAGTGTGTTATTTGATGTAATAAAATGTGATTGGTTTGTTTCAGCATATTGTACCTCGTATTGCTAGTCAAGCTATACAAAGTAATTGATAGTTAAAAATAAACTACAATATTGCTAACATTAACATTTTCCTAATGGAAAAATAATCAAGTTAAAAAAAATTAATTGTAAAATCTGTTGGATGGAGTTGAAGCAGAAAAAAAAAATTATATATATATATTATATATATATTATATATATATATATATATATATATATATATATATATATATATATATATATATATATATATATATATATATATATATATTATATATATTATATATATTATATATATATATATATATATATATATATATATATATTATATATATTATATATATATGTCGTACCTAGTAGCCAGAACGCACTTTTTGGCGTACTATGCAAGGCCCGATTTGCCTAATAAGCCAAGTTTTCCTGAATTAATATATTTTCTCTAATTTTTCTCTTTTGAAATGGTAATGCTACCCATTTCATTATTTAAGAGGTCAATTGTTTTTTATTGGAGATAAAATTAACGTAGATATAAGACCGAACCTAACCAAACTGGGAAGGCTATGTAGCACCATCAAATGTGCGGAATAATCAGAGGGCGCTAAATATCACCAAGGATGCCAATACGAGAACAAAAATGCACAAGGCGAACGATATCAAAAGTATCAGAGTCACCAAGAATTCTATTGAGGGACAGATGACTGCGAGGGGCGGTCGGAAAGCAAGACACGCTCATCCTGGAAGTCAGGACATTCAAGAAGGACATGCACGACTGTAAGAGGGACAACAAGGAGCAGGGCGGCGCTCCAAGTGACCATGGGTTAAGCGAGTATGGCCAATACGCAACCTCGCCAGAGCCGTTTCCCATCGCTGGTTACAGTGGTAGGAGGACGGCCATGAGGAAACACTTAGGAGTACGTAGCTTGTTACCAGTAACAGACAACCAAGAAGCCTGCCAACGGGTGTGGTCAGGAACTTTAAACTCATTACCTTCTCACCCTCGACACTGTCGAGTTCACGCTACCTACACTCTTCACTACTGTATTTCAGCCCTTAAACTACCGCCAGATGATGTAGACCACCACACACAGGCAGCTAAGTACATGGAGTCCAAACATGTCATAGCACAATCAAAGTAACCAACCCAAATCGACTCATTCCGTCACAAACTAAATTCAAAACAATCCTCTACGGCTGTGAGTACCAGTGCTGCTGCCTGCCTCTGCCCACCACCGCGCTGCCTGACGCAAGTTTCCACCACAACATATACTCCAGTCATCCTCGACCTATCATGTCTCCCAGGAACAAGACTGTACAGGTAAATAAGATCAACAAAGCCCCTAACAAGGCATCCATCCTGACAAATACCGACAGTCATCGTGTTTCTCCCTCTGGAAGCTCTGGGGCCTGTGGCGGCGGTGCTGCCCTCCCTTCCACCCCATTGAGCCAGGGAGGGTTGTCCTTTCAAGTCTCTCCTATTACCACTCTTGCATCCCAGTTTACGAGATTCAAGCGTACTTCTGGTCCCTCACCGGATTTCCCTAACTGGGCTGATAATCAATGGTTCAAAAAGTTGTGCTCAGTCCTTGAGGCTCAAAATACGATTATCTTTAGTCTTCAATCTGAAAATCAAGCAAACTGTTCGAACCTCCATCAACAACAAGAAATAACCCTCCTCCATGAGGATATTAGAAACTTAAGGGCTAGCCGAGATCAACTCCAGCATGACTTGAATGGTCTCCGTGAGGAAAACATTCGTCTGAAATCTGATGAAGCCATAAAAAAAACAGGAGGAAGCTCTCGGCAAAATGACTTTGTATCAATACATTATCCGCCCAACGTTCCGTCACCCAGGATGAACAAGATCAGCAAAAGCTGCTTGATTCTGTAGTTGTGTCGTCCCAAGCTATTCCAGTGGAAAGCGAAGGTGAAAAGTGTATTGAAATTGTTCAGGATCTCTTAAAACAAGAATTGCAGGTCTAGACAAAACAGACATTATTGCTGTCTACAGAGTAGGCAAAATGAACATATCAGGACAAAACCAGCGGAAAATTCGCCTGAAATTGGCCTCCCAGTCCACGAAATTGCATCTTGTCCGGACAGCTGCATCCCAACGAAAGGGAATCTACATAGAGTGCTTGACTAGAAAAAGACCAACTCCTCTACAGCCTGCGTCAAATCCATCATCAAAACCCAGATGCGATTCAGTGCTTCGTTAGAGATGGCTTGATCAAAGTAATAAAGACCTAGGTAGGTAAATCTTTACAATTGCTAATGAGGATAACCTCAACACTTTCCTCACCCAATGTGGTTTGATCACTCCCAATGAAACAATTCAGATTTCGTCTACAATTGACGGAGTAACAACGTTGTTGATTACCTGCTGCCCAGCTGACTGGTATTCTGCGCAACCCAGTACGCAGGCGACCCAAACTCTCGTACCGCACTTTTTTTTTAGGACCGTATCACTGACCAGGTCACTTAAGAGTCCTACCCTGAAGGGCGAGACGATACCCTGCGTTCAGTGCCACAAGGGGGCACCTTAGAAGGTGTACCGAGTCTGACAAGGAAAGGTAGACCAAACAGCTCATTTAGGTGTTAGGTATCCCTGATTCCACCTGGGGGAATCATTCTACGACCTCCGTTGGAGGAGAATGAATTTCTCCAGGCCTAGGAGTGTCTCAGGCATTAGGTAGGGCAGTGATTCGGTTCTCACTACGTGGAGAGAGTCGTGGAGAGTGTCATGGGGAAGGCTAAGAGAAAGAGGAAATGGAGGCAGCTTTTAGACGAGGAGAGACAGTGGACCGATGTGCAGCAGGCACCGAAGAAAACCTCTATCGAGGCTTCACCACTTTCTTTTACCAGCAAGACAGCAGACGTAATGGACCTAGAGAAGACAGCACCAGTCACACACAAGCCAGTGTGACAATGTACCTCTCTCCACAGCTTAGCCACAGGACAACACTGAGACAGGAGAGGACACCAACAGTCTCACACCAGACATCGCCAGACTCTGCACATCTTCCAAAATTCAAGATAATGCAGGCAGACCACTTTCCTACAGCATATGGAGTAGTAACGGCAATGGGAAAAACAACCAACCAGAGCTCAAACTTTCCATTACAGTCAACCTGAAAGGAGAATTAAATGATACCACAAGACCAACAGACTGCAAATTACTTAGAAAAAGTAAGAGTCCTGCAAGGGAAACCTGTATACTTGGAAAAGCTTGTTGGAAATTTCCAACACTAATACAATAAAGTTGTATTATTATTAATTATTACTAAAATCTACTAATTGCTGTAGTAACTAAAATTAACCAACCGTAGAGTTCACATGAACTAATAATTGTATCTGTACAATAATGCTAGAAGTCTTAAGTAACCAGACACCAGTATTGAGTCAGATTCTACCAAAATAAACACATTTATATCCAGTGTGTCAGAATTGAGTTTGATTCTCTAAAAACAACAGTGTTCTGTGTGATAATTATTTACCGATAACCTGACTCCCAAATAATGCCAAAATTAAGCGTTTCTAGTTACAACTGTTATCTGGTAATAAATTTAACGTCACACGTGAATGCCATGGAGAGAATTAATATTCTCCATTGCTCGTTTAACATCGTAAAACGAGCAAATAATAATATTTAACTCCCTAGAATTATAAACCCGTCATTATCCCAGCATTTTAGCCGCCACTGCGAGAAATAATATTATTCGTAGTAAATAATTTGTGTGGCGAATGCGGGGACGTGGAGCGGGGCAGGGGAGACGCCATATTACCGAGAGAGCGTGTGGAGGCGTCGGCGAGAGAGAAAAGTCGCCAAAGTGCGGTGTGAAGACTAGTTGCGGAATTGAGCAACTCGTTTGGTGTCAGTGTCATAGGATACATTGTGGTGAATCGTCAACAAGAATTAACTTGACATTCAGCCCGGAACTTGTCAATTTGTTCCGTGTAATCCATCGTGACCGGCCAGAGAAGCGCGTCGACATCTAGGCCAAGCTAGTCACCACGTGTTCGCCAATGCGACACTAGAGCCTGGGACGCGAGTTTCGGCAAGCTTCAACTTATACAGTGCCCTATTAGCTTAGTACACATATTCCCTTTTGATGCATCATTTGAGATTGTTTACAGCAGGGTAGCTTGTCGTCATGCCGAGCGACATAAATAAAACACATGTTAGTATATTTTATCACTCTCCACTCCTAATTTCTTGAATATAGATATTTAGCAGGCTAATATGTTGCTACATAATATATCTTGATTTACAGCTTGCGTGTGAAGAATTCCCCGAGCTGTTACTTTCCCGTGTTATCCCTCTCCCAGTGTTCCATGATGAATTCCGGAGATTCCGAGGATGATTCATGACTGATGTCTTTGAAAACGTCTTCAAGCTAAGACCCTTTTCCGTATTCTATTATTCAAATTATCTGTACTGGATTATTATTATTATTGATCACTGTGCACTGGATTTAACACATGTTTATTATAATCATTAATTTCTGATATTCATAATCTATGTTCTTATTGTTGACAAATTCTCTATTGATTTTCTAATTGGTCATAAGATTAGGTTATTACATAATGAACTGGTGTAAGAACCGCACTAGTTCCTAGACATATGAAGTTCTAGCAATAACCCCCCAATGTAGGTGTTTGAGGCTTTGATTCAATTAAATTATATATACAGCCCATTAATTATTCAAGTGATTATACTTTCTAGTATTTATCCATAGTTACTGGTTCCTCTAGAAATTTCAAATGATCACATTTTATTAGTTTCCCTCTTTACTATAAAAGCGGGTGGTCCTTCGTAATTGTTTATTACTTTAATAATTAAATAAATAGAGTCAAGCCCCAAATGTCCCACAAAGCTGGACCCATCAGAAAGATGCACACGAGTCGTGCTTTTGGGATACCCAATCGACTTTCCCCTGGATCCAGTACTAGGACAAGCAAATCCTGAATGCGGAACGATGCCGCACAAAAGTAGACAAGGCAGCGACACGTCAGGTTCTGGTGACCGTCATGGGACATGTGCCAGAAACATTCAGTCTTGGAAATTTGGGAACATACCGATAGACCATACGTCCCAGAACCCCTGCGCTGCTTCAGGTGTCAGAAATACGGCCACCATCAATCACGCTGCACCGGACAGGAGTGATGCGGAGTGTGCAGCCTGAGACATCCAACCAAAGACTGTATAGACACGCACAAGGAAAACCAGACCACAACAGCCAAATGTCCAAATTGTGGAGGCAAACATCATGCCTGGAGCACGACCTGCTCTGCACGGAAAGAAAAAGTGCAGACAGCTCAGGCCAGGATAAACACAGACCAGCACCAACGTCTGGAACACTCGTGCACAGCCACAACACACCCACTCTCACAGAGCAAAATTTCCCGAATCTATCTATTCCAAATCAGAAAATACACTTAAGTGCTGCACAAATATAGCAAATGCAAAAGAGCAAAAAACAATTACTTTCGGAATCAACACAACAGATACACAGTTTTACCACCGAGGTCCAGCTGAAAAACATGAAGATCATGGCAGAGACCTTTATCAATTGCCTATTGATGACGCCTCACAACAACAGACTCAAGACATCACTTGTGTGATAATGGACAAGATCGTGCAGCAGACCACAGTTACACAAGAAATAGACAGTCCGAGACAAGACGGAGCACAAGAGGACAAACAATGCAACATGGACATACAGACTACCAACAACAGTCGGGTAGTCAAGACACCAGAACATCAACATTTACAACAGCAACTGCAAGAAGCAGTGACCACCCAAGATCAACAATCTTACAACACAAGAGACAGACAACAACAGCCAATGCAGTCTGATGTGCATCAACACCAACAAAGACGTATTGAACAGCAGAGATGCACAGGTTCCAACAACAAGACACAGCCACGAGCAATCAATGCAGTCCGACATGCAGCAATACCAACAACAAAGTGATGGACCACAGTTATGCACAGAGTCCAACAACGCCGGGGATGACCACGAGCAATCAATGTAGTCCGATTTGCAGCGACACGACTTGCGAGGTGGAGAATATAGAGGTCGATTCCGAAGAGGAGTTCTACTAGAACAGGCAACACCAACTGTAACCGTGGTCTGGCCATTACGAATACTGCAGTGGAACATACAAGGTCTTGGAAATAAAAACCCACACACTTCAGGAGGCTGCAATCAGCACGAAAGCAGATATAATCGTTTTGGAAGAAACTTTTCCCAGCCACGAAATCCTTCAGATTAGCTGGATATCAGCACTATGTTATACCGTATGAGCAGGGGAGACAGTTTAATGACCTTAGTCAGGAACAATACCTAGCAAGAAAATAGACCCAGTTTCATGTGGGGATGGCGTAGAGGTATTAGCAGTAAGTAAATATGGCTAATATTGAGCTCCTCATATACAACGTTTACAAGCCCCCTAGACGTAAACTAGAAGCAGAGGCAGTGCTTGCCTTGGTCACGCAGGAAAATGTAATTATTGCTGGGGATTTTAATGCTCATCATCAAGATTTAGGCGAGACTTGGCCAGCCAATGCAGATGGGCGCCATTTAGCTGCAGCTCTGCGAGAAGTACCTGAAATTACACTTCTCAACACTGGGGAACCCACTCACATTCTTGGAGGTTCCCTTGATCTTACATTAATCACAACAGCACTCAAGCATCAGGTGAAGTGGGAAGTAGACCCGGTGATCACCAGTAACCACTATGCTACTGTCACAACACTAAACATAGAACGACCTTCTACACCACCTGCACAGCCTAGGTGGAATTTAAGAAAGGCCAATTGGAATATATACCAAGAACTTTAAAAATGGTATGCAACATACACGCCACCTGAGGATTTGAACATACAAGAGACCAATCTGCAGGAAGCCATTGCAGTTGCTGCAAACAAAGCTATTCCAGTCATTATCACAGGAAACACAAAACGAAAGAACTATTGGTTCTATAGTAATGAAGTTAAAGAACAGAACCACAGAGTCAACATCTTCAGAAAACATCTAAAGAGAAACCCCACACCAGAAGGAAGAACTCTAAGAGCGGTGATATCTGAAGCAAGACGAGTTTCTAGAGAAGTAAAGGAGGCAAGATGGTTTGAGTGGTGTCAAACTCTAAATGAACATAGTAGTATTGGCAAGATATGGGGTCAGATTAAAACTATCAGGTCGACCAGCCCGACCACAGGCATGTATTCAACCATTGCAGGAGACAGAGACTTGCTCTCCAATTTGCAGAAAGAACAGCTTCATATCAGCTTCCTGCAATCGTCCGACGGCCGCAAGAACAATTAAAACAAGAGAGGTTGACAGTCATTCATGAGAGCATAGCTACAAATGACGAGTGTGACTGTCCCTTCACCAAACAAGAACTAATCAGAGCCAAAAAAGGCTGGTAAGGACACTGCACCAGGTGCTGATAACATTACATACTCAATGATCGCACATGCAGGTCCTGCTGGGGAACAAAGAATATTGGACGTCATCAATGCATCTTGGCAGCAAGGCAAACTACCAAACTCTTGGCAAGAAAGCAGACATCATACCGATTCCTAAGCCGATAGAACCTGGCAATTACAGACCCATTTCATTAACATCATGCATTAGTAAAACTGCAGAACGGATGGTCTTAAATAGGCTATTGTGGAAGACTGGAGACCTTCATAAACACATATTTGGCTTCACTAGAGTAGGTACTGCAAACTGCATAGCAACATTACTGGGAACAGTTAACTCGGGTCCAGCTATAGTGATCTTCCTTGATCTAGAAAAAGCATTCGAACTTGCAAGCCCGCAAGCAATTTTACACACCTTGGTTAAAAAAGGTGTAAAGGGAAAAATGCTAGCATGGAGTCGAGATTACCTAAGTCACAGGTATGCCAGAGTAAAGTTGCAAGGACAAGTGTCGGACTACCACCTGCATGAGAATGGGACTCCACAAGGAGGAGTCCTCAGTCCTAGTCTTTTTAACATCCTTATGGAAAACCTTGTTACCATGACACTTGCAGAAGGGATTAAATTGCTAAGCTATGCTGATGATATAGCATTAGTCATTACAGGTCCTTCACTTCTAAATAAAGCACAAGGTGCATTAGATAAAGTAACATCTGAATGCAGTGTTTTAGGGCTAAAAATATCTGCACAGAAGTCTAAGGCAACTGAGACTAGGCGGCAACAATCCAGACAGGCACCTACGCATTCAAGACATTAACCTTCAGTGGGTTACACAATATCAATATTGCATCGCTCTTCAACAAGTCACTTGAACTCCAAACCTTTCCAGATATTCTAAAAAAAGCGAGAGTAACGCCTGTCCACAAATGTGGTGATCTCACAGATGTTAACAACTAGACCTATATCAATCCTGCCAAACTTGTCAAAAAATTTTGAAAAACTAATCTACAAGCCTTATCTAGCCAAACACAATATACTTAGCTCTTGCCAATATGGCTTGCTGACCCAAAAAAGCACTAACGATGCACTTAGTATGCTTAACTTGATTCATACAGCTCTTGATAAAAATGAGTTCCCGGTTGGGTTATTTGTGGACCTGCGTAAGGTTTTTGACACTACCACCAAAACCTTCTTAAATTACATCATTATGGAGTCAGAGGACACTCCCTGCAATACCTCAAATCCTACCTTACTGACAGGCTCCAGTATGTTTCTGTGAATAATACAATTTCTCCCACCCTACCCATCAACATCGGTGTTCCTCAGGGCAGCATACTTGGCCCTCTCCTCTTTCTCATCTACATTAATGACCTTCCAAATGCCTCCCAACACCTCAAACCAATTCTATTTGCTGACGACACAACCTTCATTTACTCCAGTCCTGACCCCCTTGCTCTAAATGCCACGGTAAATACTGAGCTAAATAAAGTCCATCTTTGGCTAACTGCCAACAATCTCACCCTTAACATTGACAAAACTTTCTATATTGTTTGGCAATAAATCCTCTAATCAAATAAATCCCCAAATAAACAATACCCAAATTTGTAACAAATTAGATGGCAAATTCCTTGGCGTTCTCACCGACCACAAGCTGAATTTCCAGGGACATTCTAAATATATCAAAAAAGTTTCAAAAACTGTTGGCATTCTAAGATCAGATATCATGTAACCCGCCCTGCCCTGGTGACTTACTCCCTCATCTATCCATATCTCAACTATGGTATTTGTGCTTGGGGTTCTACTACCCAAAATCATTTATGTCCTAAATTACTCAACACAAAGCTGCTATTAGGACAATATCCAACTCTGGGGCCAGACATCACTCGGTAACCCTACTCAAATCTCTGAATATGTTAGATATTTAGTCACTGCACATTCTCTCATGTGTATTATACATATATAAAACGCTGAACTGCAATGCCAATCCTGATCTCAAAAGCTTCATAGAAGGTTGTAACAGAACCCATGAGCACCACACCAGAAATAACACAGTTTTGATATTCCTAGAGTACGACTTAATCTAACTAGAAATGCTCTACAAATCAAGGGACCCAGAACGTGGAATGACCTTCCCAACCATGTTAAAGACTGTACCTGTACCTCTCTCAACCAGTTGCGCCGATGGATTGGCCTGACCTTGATTGGGGGTGTGCCGGTAACCAACAGAGCTGAGTGCTGTCGGACTTTGCGAGAGCGGCTCTACCGCACGGCCGATGGTGCTGGACTGAGGTTCTCGTGCTAAGTTCCCTCGTGCCTGAGGTGGATCTCGTCCGGCACCCGCCTTTTGAGCGGTGGGGAGTTCGCTCACGCTGTCCAGGTGAGAGCTAACGCTTTGGCCACGCCGTCAAGGGCCGCTAGGGGTCGCCCAGGTGCCAGCGGCATGTGTGATACATGCAGGAAACCTGGCACCCTTGGGCATATCTCACAAGCATGCCCAAGGACGCACGGAGCACAGGTGGTACGTCATGACGATATCACCCGGTTCGTAGCTGGTCGTCTGAGACAGCGAGGGTTCGAGGTGGTGAGGGAGGTGCGGATACCCGATGGAGGGACCTTTTGCAAGCCGGATATCATTGCTTGCAAAAGTAACGAGGCCATAATTCTAGACACCCAGGTCTCGACTGACTGCTTCCCACTCTCCCGGCCACACCAGAGCAAATGTGACCGGTATGGCACCCCCGAGATCCTTCAGTGGGTCAGGGATTACACCGGTGCCAATGCTGTCTCTGCCTCTTCAATTACTTTGAATTGGAGAGGTGGGTTCAGCGTCGAGAGTGCCCGTGTTTTGAAAAGGTTGGGCTTAACCAACGGGGACTTGGAGATCTGCTCCGTAAAAGCCCTAACCTGGACTTATTCCATCTATCGTATGTGGTCCAAGAGCACGGGGAGGGGTTGATCATGATCACCCCTGGACGGGCATGGATGGACTTCCCTTGTGCCCCGAATCCCAAAAGTATCTGGTTGAGTGGACTCCGGGCTAAGCCTACCGGACGTCATCTTGGGGTACCACTTCCCCAGTGGCTTTATTCTGGAGATGGTGAGTGGCTTGACCGAACTCTTGAGAGGATAAGCTACGGCTGGAGGGACACGTGTGCGCATGTGTTCTTGTCTTCTCTGGGGACTTGACTAGTTCAAGCCAGGCATGCCCTCCCCGTGACTTATTTTGTTTCATGCGCGCATGACATTAAAGTTGATCCTCTCCTCGTGAGAAGAATTCATTCTTTTGGTGGCATGCCCTTTTATGTTTATTTGTGTTATATTTTATACCATCCTCTTTTTTATGTCTCCAGGTGCATTTATTTTTATTTAGCACATAGTAGGCCACGACATTAGTTTTATTTTGTTTTAGTTGTAATATGTTTTTAGGATTAGATGCTGCGGGGCCTCGCGGCCCATGCTTTGTGGCTGGGTCGTGGGGCTCTATAGCTAGAATAAAACCCTTTTCCCCCCCGAAGTGGCAAGGGGAGTAAAAGGGGACCCAAAAAAATGAAAACGAAGCACTACCTAATAAATTCCCTGTAACCTACCTTACCCCTCTATTGTCAACCCATGTCTTTAAACAACGCTGTTTGTCGACCTAATTGTATTTGTGCTGCTTTTTCAGCCATGTTCCCCCCTTTTTTATCTATTTTTATTTGTTCTCAACACATTTTATTCTTTATATTCAATTGGTATTAGGCTTTAGTCATTTAAGTTTTTCATGCCCGAAAAGCTTTGCGTAATAGTGGCTTTAGGCATTGTATGTACTAGCTCTATCTATAAATCCATCATTCTTTGTAAAATCTCGTATGTATGTACCTTACCTAAATAAACATTTATTTATTTTTATTTATTTGTTGATATTCTATTGCCTCGATAGGGAAGATAGATTAGGATTTTTATATTGAGCTCAAATATATATTACTAAATTAGCCATCTGTTGTATCCATTCGTTCCTACAAGTTAGAGAGTTGCCAGGGAATAGTGGAAGTCGGTTGTGTTCCTGCCCTCAATGTCTACTAGAAAACTTTATTAGACAAAACTTTATAGACTGCTCATTTATCATGAACAACATTGACTCTTGCACACTGATTACCACGAAACACCCACGACCTCTTCTCTACCATCCATGATCCTCCTCCTAACTATTTCGATAAACTTTATTTCACAACACCCAGCATCCACCATCAATAAATATATAGCACAACACCCAGCACAAACCATCCGTAAAAATTCAGCCCTGACGCTTTTGAGCCAATCACTGATGATGATCGTTTTGTGATGTCCCTGTCGTGGCCACAGACACCCGACTGAGTAGCAACAGGTTGATTCAGTAGATTCAGGTTTGAGTAGCAACATTTGCAAATTTGCCGATGATACGAAAATCGGTAGGGAAATTAATTCGGAGGAGGACTCAATATCACTTCAAGTTGATCTAGATAGGGATTTGAAATGATCAAATGATTGGCAAATGCAGTTTAATGCTGATAAATGTAAAGTTCTGAGGCTAGGTAATGATAGAGTTACAAGATACGAGCTAGATGGTGTTGAGATTGCGAAGTCGGATTGCGAAAGGGATCTGAGAGTTATGATTAGTAAGAATTTAAAACAAAAGGATCAATGCATGAATGTTCGTAATAAGGCGAATAGGACACTGGGATTTATTAATCGAAGCGTTAGTAACAAGACACCTGGTGTGGTTCTTAAGCTATATCTTGCTCTGGTTAGGCCGCATTTAGATTATGCAGTTCAGTTTTGGTCGCCGTATTATAGAATGGATATAAATTCACTTGAACGTGTCCAACGTAGGATGACCTAAGTTAATTCCCCAAATTAGAAATCTTTCATATGAAGAATAACAAAGCTTAAGTTGCATTCACTGGAAAGGCGAAGAGTTAGGGGTGACATGATAGAGGTTTACAAGTGGATGAATGGACATAACAGGGGGGATATTAATAGGGTATTAAAAATATCAACACAAGACAGAACACGAAACAATGGGTATAAATTGGATAAGTTTAGATTTAGGAATGACTTGGGTAAATACTGGTTCAGTAACAGGGTTGTTGATTTGTGGAACCAATTGCCGCGTAACGTGGTGGAGGTGGTGTCCCTCGATTGTTTCAAGCGCGGGTTGGACAAGTATATGAGTGGGATTGGGTGGTTATAGAATAGGAGCTGCCTCGTATGGGCCAATAGGCCTTCTGCAGTTACCTTTCTTCTTGTGTTCTTATGTTCTTACGAGTACTTGCCTCGACTGCCGCAACGAAACGACACGCAGCTGGGTGTAGCCTTGGCACTTTTTCTCTTACAAATCCACTTCTCAAATCCACAAATCTCTTTTCTCCACATTTCCTCTCACCCCCCTTATCTTGTCCCCCCACTTCCAAGCTCGCCCTTCGGGGTCTTATCCTCTATATATTCGGATTCGGACCCAGGACACAGACGTTCCTCTAGGCATCAGCACGTCGTCGCGCTCACAGTGAGATCTAGGCGGTGCGGGGTTTGAGCGCCCCCCCCCCCCCCGCTACTGCAACCAACTGCCCCTGCATTTGCAGCTACATGGGAGCACCTTTAAGTGTGGCATCACAATCACAACCACTACAGCGATCAGCATCATAGATTTAATAGATGCAGAGCGCTAGTAGCACCTGTTGCTAACTTGCAAGGTCAGGCAATGCTTGGTCGGCCCAGACGAGCACACTCTCGTGGTAACCCTATCTGGGGCCACAGCCTCTTCCATCCAAGGCAGCACCCAGGCACACTTCCTCCCAGGCAGCGACAGCGCTTCCTCTTTACGTGTTCACGGTTTAGATTCACAGCTTTATCAGTGAGTTCGCGTGCAAAGATATATTACCCTAATGCAGGGGTCTCCAAACTATGGCCCGCGGGCCACATCCGGCCCGCCACATAATTTCATCCGGCCCTCCAAACAAATCCCTGTGTGGTGGCCTTGAAAAAATAATTATCGTACGAATGGCATCGCAGAATTATTCAAAGCTGGGGCTGCCGACTGGTGGCGCTCAACCCGAGTCAGTTTTCCTCTCTCGATAGTGTGACATAAGAACATAAGAACAAAGGTAACTGCAGAAGGCCTATTGGCCCATACGAGGCAGCTCCCATTCTATAACCACCCAATCCCACTCATATACTTGTCCAACCCGTGCTTGAAACAATCGAGGGACCCCACCTCCACAATGTTACGCGGCAATTGGTTCCACAAATCAACAACCCTGTTACTGAACCAGTATTTACCCAAGTCTTTCCTAAATCTAAACTTATCCAATTTATATCCATTGTTTCGTGTTCTGTCCTGTGTTGATACTTTTAATACCCTATTAATATCCCCCCGGTTATGTCCATTCATCCACTTGTAAACCTCTATCATGTCACCCCTAACTCTTCGCCTTTCCAGTGAATGCAACTTAAGCTTTGTTAATCTTTCTTCATATGAAAGATTTCTAATTTGGGGAATTAATTTAGTCATCCTACGCTGGACACGTTCAAGTGAATTTATATCCATTCTATAATATGGCGACCAAAACTGAACTTCATAATCTAAATGGGGCCTAACTAGAGCAAGATATAGCTTGAGAACCACACCAGGTGTCTTGTTACTAACGCTGCGATTAATAAATCCAAGTGTCCGATTTGCCTTATTACGAACATTTATGCATTGATCCTTTTGTTTTAAATTCTTACTAATCATAACTCCCAGATCCCTTTCGCAATCCGACTTCGCAATCACAACACCATCTAGCTCGTATCTTGTAACTCTATCATCATTACCTAACCTCAGAACTTTACATTTATCAGCATTAAACTGCATCTGCCAATCCTTTGACCATTTCAAAACCCTATCTAGATCAACTTGAAGTGATAGTGAGTCCTCCTCCGAATTAATTTCCCTACCGATTTTCGTATCATCGGCAAATTTGCAAATGTTGCTACTCAAACCTGAATCTAAATCATTTATATATATTATAAACAACAGAGGTCCCAGGACAGAGCCTTGAGGCACTCCACTTACAACATTTTCCCACTCTGACTTGATTCCATTTATACTAACTCTCTGTTTCCTTTGGTATAGCCATGCCCTAATCCAGCTTAATATAGCACCCCCAATACCATGAGACTATTTTTTTAATCAGTCTTTCATGTGGCACTGTATCAAAAGCTTTGCTAAAGTCAAGGTATACAACATCGCAATCCTTACCACTATCAACTGCCTCAACAATGCTAGAATAAAAAGATAACAAATTTGTTAAACATGAACGGCCATTTATAAAACCATGTTGCGACTCAATTATTAATTTATGTTTTTCAAGATGAAGACGAATTTTATTTGCTATTATAGATTCGAGTAACTTTCCCACAATAGACGTTAGGCTAATTGGTCGATAGTTAGACGCAAGTGATCTATCTCCTTTCTTAAAAACTGGTATCACATTAGCAACTTTCCAAAACTCTGGCACTCTGCCTGACTCTATTGATTTATTAAATATGGTTGACAGTGGGTCACAAAGCTCCTCTTTGCATTCTTTAAGCACCCTAGCAAACACTTCATCCGGCCCTGGGGATTTGTTTGGTTTGAGTTTTACTATTTGTTTAAGAACATCCTCCCTGGTAACTGCTAAACTCGTCAACCTGTCCTCGTCCCCACCCACATAGACTTGTTCGGCTGAAGGCATATTGTTAAGTTCCTCTTTAGTAAATACAGATACAAAATATTTATTAAAAATACTACTCATCTCTTCATCACTATCTGTTATTTGACCTGTCTCAGTTTTTAATGGACCTATCCTTTCCCTAGTCTTAGTACGATATAACTGAAAAAACCCTTAAGGATTTGTCTTTGCTTGCCCTGCTATGCGAACTTCATAGTTTCTTTTTGCTTTCCTTATCTGTTTTTTAACATTTCTAACCAGTTGTACGAATTCCTGTTCTAAAGTGACCTCCCCATTTTTAATCCTTTTGTACCAAGCTCTCTTTTTACCTATAAGGTTCTTCAAATTCTTTGTTATCCACTTTGGGTCATTAGTATACGATCTATTCAATTTGTATGGTATACTACGTTCCTGTGCTTTGTTTAGAATATTCTTAAATAAGTTATATATTGAATCCACATCGAAATCCCCATTTAAGTCACCTATCGCTGGGTTCATGTCTCGCTCCAAGACCGGCCCACACCCCATACCCAAGCCTTTCCAATCAATTTGACCCAAAAAATTTCTTAGGCTATTAAAATCAGCTTTTCGAAAATCTGGCACTTTAACAGAATTTTCTCCTACTGGTCTATTCCATTCTATGCTAAATCTGATTTCTTTGTGATCACTGCTCCCTAGCTCACTCCCTATTTCGATGTCATTAATTTGCGTTTCCCTGTTAGTTAACACTAAATCTAAAATATTATTTTCCCGTGTTGGTTCCTTAATGTGTTGCGTAAGAAAGCAATCGTCAATTAATTCTAGAAAATCTTCTGCTTCACTATTCCCTGTTTTGTTCAACCAGTTTATTCCGCTAAAATTAAGTCACCCATGACATAAATACTGTTAGATCTAGATGCTCTAGATATTTCATCCCATAGATGCTTTGCTTCCATTCTGTCTAAATTTGGTGGCCTATATATTACTCCTATTATAATATTATTAGCTTTTTCGTTTAATTCAATCCAAATAGTTTCTGTGTGTGGCTCTGTTTTGATTCCCTCTTTGAGACTACATTTCAAATTGTCCCTAACATATATGGCTACTCCACCTCCTCGTCTAATATATCTGTGTGAAATAGTTTAAATCCATATATTTGATATTCAGCTAATAGTTCTCTATTTTCTACATTCATCCACGTTTCGGTAAGTGCAATAATATCTATTTTTTCTGTGCAGACAAGAGCATTTAATTCGTTAATTTTATTTCTTAGACTTCTACTGTTAGTGTAATATACCCTAAGTGAATTGTTATTTTGCGGACCTTCTCTTTCCCTGATCGTTTTGCCAATTCCTTTCTCCCACAAACACATACTTTTATTACCTCCTTCCTCCAAATCAATTCCCATACCTCTATCTACTAACAGTTTAAACCCAAACAAACACCTCTAACCACTTCTTCTAACGAGTTCGCAACAGCAACAACCCCAGCTCTCGATAGATGCACCCCATCACGAGCATACATTTCATTTCTTCCATAGAAGTGTTCCCAGTTGTCTATGAAAGATATTGCATTTGATTTGCAATATCTTTCCAGCCGGCAATTGACACCAAGTGCCCTCGATATCCATTCATTTCCCACTCCCTTTCTTGGAAGAATGCCACATATGATCGGGATTCCTCCCTTGCTCCTAACTAACTCTATGGCTGTTTTATACCTCTGAATCAGTTCCTCACTCCTGACTCGACCAACATCATTTCCTCCCACGCTAATGCAAATAATGGGATTGTTCCCATTACCAGCCATAATATCATTCATAATGTTTATAATATCACCAATGCCAGCTCCGGGATAGCAAACCCTTAACCTGTTCCCCCTATCTCTAGCACAAAACGTTCTATCCAAATACCTTATCTGGGAATCTCCCACAACTAATGTTTGCTTAGGTACTTCCTTTACTTTCTGAGGGGCCTGCGCTTCCTTTCTCTTCGTTGCTTTCCCTTTTGCGCGATCCACAGTCTCTCCACAGCACTCGTCCTCCAAAACGTCAAATGAATTTGAAGTTGCTATGGCGTTTGAAGGCGGCTTTATCAAAGTCTTCTTAAGGCCCCTGTCTTTCGCAACTCTCCAAGACGAGGTCCCTTTAC
This sequence comes from Procambarus clarkii, assembly GCF_040958095.1. Classification (NCBI taxonomy): domain Eukaryota; kingdom Metazoa; phylum Arthropoda; class Malacostraca; order Decapoda; family Cambaridae; genus Procambarus; species Procambarus clarkii. Next base: position 6,102,509 of record NC_091160.1, read on the forward strand.
TGCTGGTCTCCTCCTTCGTTACTTCTCGTTGTCGCACAGATACTAATACTGGTAGGTATGTGTTGTGCATTACAACCAATCAGTTGTGTATAACTGTATATTGTGGGGATGAAGGGCGAGTGGGGCTTCGCTGCTTCCGTTTCAGGGAGCACAAACACTGTACAATATTCTTTTCTCTGTACTTTGACAATGCCTTTATCTTAGTTATACAAAATAGCAATAATACTATTGTAGCCAAAAATATTGCATGTTTAAAATAGTTAAAATGGTAACCATTAAGTTTATCAACGAAAGCTGTTGCCATAATATTTACCACTTTATAATATTATGCTATGCTTTTTAACACCACATACAAGCTGTTTTTTTCCTGTAGAATTTATTTCATTTATTTTACCCTTATGTTTTCAGATATGGAAAACAAAGAAAACAAAAGTGGACAGTGAGTGCCGTCGGTTCAATGACGAATGGAAGATAAAGTACTTTTTTGTGATAGCAAATGATAAAGCTTTATGCATAATATGTAGAGACAGTGTTGCTGTTCTGAAGGAATACAGTATTTGTCGGCACTATGAATCTAAACATGGCTCAAGTTATTCTCACATCACAGGAGCAGAACGCACTAAAAAGTTTGAATCATTTCAGCAGTCTGCATTCTCAACAAGCCGTTTTCAATAAGAAAAAATCTGAAAATGAAAATTCAACTAGAGCCAGTTACAAAGTTGCCTATGTGTTGGCTAAAAAAGGAAAACCTTTCACTGATGGTAGTATCATAAAAGTGTATAGTGGAAGCAGCAGGAGAGGTATGTCCAGAAAAAGTAAACCTCTTCAAAATGATAAGTCTTGGGTCAAATACTGTTGCTCGTAGAATTGAAGATTTAGGAGGCGACATAATTCGGCAAATAAAGGAAAAAACAAAAAGATTTTGTTGGTATTCTCTTGCGTTGGATGAATCAACTGATGTGTGTGATACTTCTCAGCTCTTAGTATTCATTCGTGGTGTTGATAGTGAATTTAATGTGAGCCAAGAATTAGCATCAGTTCACAGCATGCACACCACAACAACTGGAGAGGACATTTTCAATGAAGTAAGTAAAACTATGACAGAATATAACCTGGAATGGAAACAAGTGCAGTGTGTGTGACAATTGATGGAGGAAAGAATATGTCTGGGACAAAGAAGGGTTTGGTTGGGCAAATTACAACAGCTTGTGAGGTTGGAGGATTCTCAAAACCCATTTTTCTGCATTGCCTTATCCATCAACAAGCATTGTGCCTAAAATATGTTGATATGTCTTGTGTCATGAAACCTGTTGTTTCTGTGGTTAATTTCATTAGATCTCATGCACTCAACCATCGCCAGTTCCGTGATTTCTTGAAAGAAATTGATGCAGAGTTTGTTAACTTGCCTTATTATACAGCAGTTAGATGGCTTAGTTGTGGAAAGGTTTTGCTGCATTTCTTTCAGCTCAGATTAGAAATTGATTTATTTCTCACAGAGAAAAATAAACCTCAGCCATTATTATCAGAATGTGAATGGATTTGGAAATTGGCATTTTTTGCAGATATGACAGGTCATATGAATAACTTTAATCTGAAATTGCAAGGCAAAACAAATATGATCAGTGACTACTTTGTTCATGTCAAGGCATTCAGAGCAAAACTTGCGCTACTTGAAGGCCAGGTGAAGGTTAAGAATTTTGCTCATTTTCCATGTGAAAAATTTCATGCAGAAAGTAAAGTTGAATTTCCTTTTTCATTTGCAAATGAAATAATTTCAGATTTGAAAAAACAGTTTCAGAAGCGATTTGCTGACCTTGATGCCAAAGCAAATGAAATCAGGCTCTTTCATAATCTATTTGACTGCAATGCTGAAAATCTTCCAATTCAATTTCAAATGGAAATTATTGATCTCCAGGCAGATGACAGACTGAAAGATAAGTATAGAGAAGGAAATCTGATTGAGTTTTATAAATGCCTGCAGCCAGATCAGTTTCCAAATTTGATAAAGTTTGCTTGTAGTTTTGTGTCCATTTTTGGTTCAACATACTTGTGTGAACAAACTTTTTCCAAAATGAAGTATGTGAAATCTAACTATCGAGCAAATTTGTCTGATCACCACTTGAAATCAATTCTTACAATTGGCTCATCTAATCTGGAACCTGATTTTAATGAAATTTTGAAGTCAAAACGACAGTATCATTCGTCACACTAATTTGGTTGCATAAAACTTAGTTTAGAAAAAACTTCTAGTTTACCCTGATTTTTTCCAAAAAGATATGTTTTAATTTTTCCATGTTTATACTTTAATATTTGAGGAAATTAAATTACTGGCACTGATTTGTTTTTGTTTTTTTTTAATTTTTTATTCCTCCGGCCCGCATAAATAAGGGAAATATATAATGTGGCCCTTACATTGAAAAGTTTGGAGACCCCTGCCCTAATGGGTCAACCCATACTGCCACCAAGGTCAACTGGAGGGCCTAACTTACATGTGTATTGCCGTGTATAGCACACTTAAAAATGTCTTCCTCTCCAGGATTGGGACCTACCCCCTGTGGGATGGAAGTGCAGTGTAATACTTCGTATTCACGCCAAACCGGGTTCAATTAGCTTGCTAGGAACCCGGACTTACGCCACTGACAACCGAGCTCCAACCCAGAGCTCACGAGCCTAAGATTCACAGCTCCACGGAGATCACAGCCACCCAGCTGAGTCAACCCACCACCAGGCCACCGCCTCACCTAAAATGCACCGCCTTCGCCTCCTTAACGCCTCTGATCCCCCCCCCTCCCCGGACCCCTGACTGAATAGGACAAAATCTGATCCAGACTCCTTACACCTCCATTCCCACTGACAACGGACTAAAGTTTTTTCTACCCTCTGAGTCTGACCTCTATGCTTGCCTCACTCCCAAAGCCCGAGAATGACTACTGATAATAGTACTTGCCCCCGCACTGACCTTAAAGCAGAAGCACAACTGCACTGCTGTTGCCTTCAATGTAGACACCGCCCTCTCCACAGTAACAACTTTAGACGGACAACGCATTACCGACATCGGGAACGTCAACAATATCATAGAAGACATCTTCCACCCACCCAACACCAAGATCCTCAGAATCCGCTGCTCCTCCCCCACTGAAGCTGAATCCCTCCTCACTTAAGGGGTTTAAATTAGACCACATCTCCATCCCACACTACAACCTCAAGAAAGGCTCATACCAAACTATCACACAATGCTTCAAGTGTTATGGCTTCAACCATTCCACTAGACACTGCAGGGAAAAGGAACAAACCTGCTCCATATGCAGAAACAGGACACTTCTGGAAAACCTGCTCAGAAGTCATTGACGTATAAACTGCGGTGGAAACCACCCTGCCACCCACCATACTTGCAAAATAAGGATCCAACTCCTGAAGTCAATGAGGTAAAAAACCCAACATCACTACGCTATCAAACCCAGACTGCACACCGAGTCCCCCCCCCCCCCTTAAAAAAAAACTACCCAGTCTCACCACCCCCAACACTCCCCCCAAATGCTCAACCCACATCCATGGGTTCAAATTCCCTACACCTGCTAACAAATGACACCAAGAATGGTTACAGCTACTCTCATAGCCCAGATACTAGCACAAGGAGAAACGAGCAAGAGAATCATCAACATTCAACAGATTCTGACAATCTCCCATGCATAACCATCCCACCCAGCATGACACCACACCCAGCACCATCTCCATCCAGGCCGCCATAAAGACCCCCATCCAGACCTGCCATAAAGTTTGAAAATAATATTACTAATGTATGGTATACATATATTAAATATTAAATATATAAATACACAATTTTATAAAGTTAAAAGGACTGACATGTGATTCATACAGTGAAGCACAAATACAATACATCAGACAACGGAGAGGTGTGGCGAGTGTTCGGGAGTATTGGGAAGACGTAATGTAGGCGTCATGTGTTGCACGTGTAACATAAGATTTCACCTCGGCTGTACAGAAGTATCTCCAGGATGCACAAAAAGGCAAGGAATTTACTGGGTTTGCAAAGATGACCGATTAATGTTAGAGAACATAACTAAACTAATGAAAAACATTCCCGAGTCGGATTATCATTCACAGACAAGCTACCAGTGATATTTGCGGACTGGGAAAAGACAACATTGGATAACGACCAAAACTCAGTAACATAGTTTAGAGAACCGCAGCAGTAGTGTGGAGGAAGAGGGTATTGTGGTACAAAATAACAGCAATATTGCAGAGTCAGGTAATATAAACGATGAGAGCAACAGTGGGACAGAGTGCATAGATGAAGGAATTGGGACGAAAAACGGAGATGGCTCCAATAAAGAGGTAGACAAGACAGACACAGGTATAAATACCTTGAAAAATGCAAAACCGGAACACATTTGCAAATTCTACGCTAAAGGAATATGCAAATATGGAAAATTAGGAGCAAAATGCAACTTTCTTCATCCTCGAAAATGCAGGAACATGTTGGCGAGGGGTACATGCCGTTTTGGAACAGGGTGTAGATACTTCCACCCTAAATTATGTCATATTTCAATTGTTGACAAAAAATGCTACAATCTTTAGTGTCCGGAATTCCACGTGAGAGGTACACAGCGTTATAGACGGGAATATCAATATGACTACTGGAATTTTTTTGGAAGTCAGAAACGGTAGTAAATATAAGAGGAACAGTCAGATAGAACCACTACAGGATTACAGATGGGAAGGGAGATACCCACAAGACTGGAATACAAATTATCAACAAGCACACAGGTACTACACCACACAACACCCGTCCTACTACCAAAACTGGACGAACCACTTCCAAAACAACACACCCTGGACGAAAACAGTGGCCTCCTTACCAGAGCCTCATATTAACACCAAGTAAGGCATCCAGCACTTCTAACACGATAACATTTATATTTGCCAACATCCAGGATATAAAAACCACGCAAATCCAACAAAGTTCACTTTATAGATGGTCTCCACGAGGCAAATGCAGTGTTTGCAGCCCTAACAGAAACTCAAAGGACTACCATGATGGTGAAATATGGATCGCGGTTTACAATCTTTTCAGATGTGATAGGAAACACCGGCTTCAGGGTGGGGTCAGCCTCTACATCAAAGAGACACTCGTCTGCACTGAGCTGCTAAACACCTCAAATGATATGGTGGAAGTGCTGATAATCAAAATAGAGATCCTAAATGTAGTTATTGTCCTTGTATATAAGTCACCGGAGGCAAACCCTCAGCAGTTTAAAGACCAACTAATGAAAATAGAACACTGCTCTGAAAACTTCACAAATCCAGCTCCGATCATCATCGGACTTGCTTGGGGACTTCAACTTACGGCACCTGAAATGGAAGCACCTGGCTAATACAGTAATATCAAAGAATACCAGGAAGTAGCCTAAATGAACAGGCACATGCAAATGACCTGCTACGGATGTACGACACTTTTGCCTTAAACCAGCAAACAGTAGAACCAACTAGGAAGGAGAACACGCTGGACCTCATTTTCACTAATAATGATGAATTGATCAGGAACATAATGATTACAAATACCTGTTACTCAGATCACAACTTAATTGAAGTTATGACAACCATGGGGAGTAGACCTTCAAAACCAGTCCAGATTCTCGGTGGAGGAGATTTCAGCAAATTCAACTCCAATAATAAACATACTGGGAGCAAATAAACCAGGACTTCACAGAAATAAATTTATTTATTTATTCGGGAAGAACAGCTAGAAAATGCAAACCTGAACCAGTGCCTGAAAAAAATAAGCTCGGTAGCACTAGAAATATGTTCAAACCGCATACCCCTAAGAAAAAAAAAGAGGAAGAGATGCAGATTGGAACGGGAACGTCGTTCCCTATATAGGCGAAGAAAACGAATCGCGGAACAACTTGAGAGTCGCACCCTATCTCAAGAACGGGGAAGAAGGTTAGGTAGAGAAATAGAAACAATTGAACTCAAGCTACAAGAATCATGCAAAACCCAGGAGAGGCAAAGAGCAAAAGGCCATCAGTGAAAGAAATCCGAAATATTTTTTCTCCTATGGTAAAATCAAGATCAAAAACCACATCTAGTATCGGGCCCCTGCGAAAGGGAGATGGAACTTTCACCGATGACAACAAAGAAATGAGCGAGCTACTGAGGAAGCAGTACGACTTTTCAGCGAGCCATTAAAGGCACTAAAGATTGATAACCCAAATGAATTTTTCATGGATATGATACCAACTTCAAATCATATCAGACGTCACCCTATCCCCACTGGATTTTGAAGAAGCCATAAACAGTATGCCTATGCACTCTGCACCAGGCCCGGATTCTTTGAGCTCCATATTCATCAATTACTGTAAAAAAAACACTATAGCAGGCCCTCCACATTCTGTGGAGACAAAGCCTAGATACTGGCGTTATCCCTGATATACTAAAAACAGCAGAGAGCACCACTTCATAAAGGAGGAAATAAGGCAGAGGCAAAAAATTACAGACCGATAGCACTAATATCGCACATCATAAAAATTTGAGAGAGAGTGCCAAGATCACAAAATACATGGAAACACAGCATCTCCATAACCCCGGACAACATGGTTTCAGAACAGGGCGCTCTTGCCTGTCGCAGTTGCTGGACCACTATGATATGGCATTAGATGCTATGGAAGACAAACAAAACGCTGATGTAATTTACACAGATTTCGCAAAAGCTTTTGATAAATGTGACCACGGTGTTATTGCACAAAATGCGTTCAAAAGGAATTACCGGAAAAATAGGCAGATGGATCTACAATTTCCTGACTAACAGAACCCAGTGTGTAATAGTCAACAAAATAAAATCCAGCCCATCAACCGTGAAGAGCTCAGTCCCCCATGGTACTGTGCTTGCTCCAGTACTTTCTAATCCTCATATCTGACAGACAAGAACACAACCCATAGCACTATCATCCTTTGTAGATGACACTAGGATCTTCATGCGAGTAGGTAACAGAGGACACGGCAAACCTCCTATCAGATGTAGATCAGGTCTTTCTATGGGTTACAGAAAATAATATGGTGTTTAACGAAGATAAGTTTCGGCTCATGCCCTATGGAAAAAATGAATATAAAAACAGAAACCACGTACAAAACTCGGGCAAATTATAACATAGAACGAAAAGGCAATGTAAAGGATCTGGGTGTACTCATGTCGGAAGACCTTACCTTTAAAGAACACAAAAAAGTAGCCGTCACAACTGCAAGAAAAAGGACAGGTTGGGTAACAAGAACTTTTCACACTAGAGATGCTATACCGATGATAGTTTTCAAAACGCTTGTGCTCTCTACAGTGGAGTACTGCTGCACAATGACAGCCCCTTTCAAAGCTGGAGAAATTGCTGACTTTGAGAGCGTGCAGAGATCCTTTACTGCTAGAATCCACTCGGTAAAACATCTAAACTATTGGGACCCACTAAAGAGCCCAAATCTGTACTCCCTTGAGCGCAGGCGGGAGAGATACATAATAATTTACACGTGGAAAATAATTAAGGGGCTGGTCCCAAACCTGCACACAGAAATAACATCACACGAGACCAGAAGACATGGCAGGATGTGCAGAATACCCCCGTTGAAAAGCAGATGTGCAACATTTACTTAGAGAGAACTATCAACATCAGAGGCCCGAGACTGTTGAACACGCTTCCGCTACACATAAGGGACATAACTGGCAGACCCCTCACAGTGTTCAAGAGAGAAATGAATAACCACCTCCAAAGGATACCTGATGAACCAGGCTGTGACTCTTACGTCACAGGGGCTGGTTCATCAGTCCAGCAACCAGGAGGCCTGGTCGACGACCGGGCTGCGGGGACGCTGACGACCGGGCTGCGGGGACGCTGACGACCGGGCTGCGGGGACGCTAACCCCCGGAAGCACCTCAAGGTAAGGAGGCCTCCAACTGCTTCTCACAAACCCCACTCCATGACAGCTACCCCTCTCTAGATTGGAAAAAGGAGAAAAAAAAGTTCAAACTCACCAAAACATAAGAAAACAGCCAACACAAAGAAGGGCATCAGGCATCATGAAGCATGTACCCTTCACCTTGGCCCACACGCCCCACATCAACCCACCTCATGCCCATTACCCAATACCACACAGGTACAAAACCAAAGATCCCATCAGCTCTGCACCAACACCCGTTCTTCTCAGTCAGAAGGATCAACACCTCCCCACACACCCCCAAACCAAAATTGGGGCAAGTGTATACCAGGAATCATGAAAACGGCTCCCACTCACTCCACTTACCCGACACGATCATCCCCAGAACTATCCACCACAACCCAACGTGCAAAGGAGAACCTCTCCTATTTAATCACAAACACTCCCTCACTCAGTCGATAAACAATGAAAATCACAATTCAACGTTAGAGGCTACTACAATATCTAGCATCTAATTGCTAACTTTGTAGAGACCAAAAAGACCGGATGTGCTGCTAGTGAACTGCACATTCGTGACGAACTTGTAGACTTCAGACACTATGGCTACATAACTTGCCAATCCCCCGATGAAGCACATGAAGGGGGTTACTATTGCAGTTAAAGGCATTTATAAACGACCTCACTACCAACTGGCAGCACAAACTCTTCTAGCAATCTGTATTCATACTCAGCACAGCCAGATGATCATTGGAGCCACAGGCTCCAGTATGTTTGTGAATAATTCCATTTCTCCTACACTACCCATAAACTTTGGTGTTCCACATGGCAGCATCCTTGGCCCTCTCCTCTTATCTACATTACTGACCTTCCAAATACCTCAACACCTCAAACCGATCTTGTTTGCTGATGACAACTTTCATTTTCTCCAGTCCTGACCCGCTTGCTCTAAATGTCACTGAATACTGAACTAAATAAAAGTACATCTTTGGCTAACTGCTAACAAACTCACCCTTAACATTGACAAAACTTTCTACATTTTGTTTGGTAATAAATCCTCAAATGAAATTAATCTAAGAATAAACAATATACAAATCAGTAGTGAAGTTTATGGTAAATGCCTTGGTATCCTCATCGACAAGCTGAATTTCCAGGGACACATTCTAAATATAGCAAAAATTTTCTAAAACTGTTTGCATTCTTTCCAAGATCAGGGGCCAGATTCACGAAAGCACTTACGCAAATACTTACGAACGTGTACATCTTTCCTCAATCTTTGACGGCTTTGGTTACATTTATTAAACAGTTTACAAGCATGAAAACTTGCCAATCAACTGTTGTTATTGTTATAAACAGCCTCCTGGTGCTTCGGAGCTCATTACCTGTTTAATAATTGTAAACAAAGCCGCCAAAGATTGAGAAAAGATGTATAGGTTCGTAAGTGCTTGCGTAAGTACTTTCGTGAATCTGGCCCCAGATATGTACCTCGCCCTGCCCTGGTGACGGTCTATTACTCATCTATCCTTATCTCAACTATGGTATTTGTGCTTGGGGTTCTACTTCCCAAAATCATTTACGTCCTCTAATTACCCAACACAAAGCTTCTATTACAATAATATCTAACTCTGGCCCCAGACAGCACTCGGTACCCTTACTCAAATCTCTGAATATATTAGATATTAAGTCGCTGCACATCCTCTCATGTGTACTCTATTTAAAATTCAATTGTAGTGTCAATCCTGACCTTAAAAGATTCTTAGAAGGTGGTAACAGAACCCATGGGCACCACACCAGAAACAAATACCTATTTGATATTCCAAGAGTACGACTTCAACTAGAAATGTTCTACAAATCAAGGGACCCAGAATGTGGAATGACCTTCCCAGTCATGTCAAAGGCTGTACCCCTCTCAACCAGTTTAAGATGAAAACTAAGTACTACCTAATTAACTCCATGTAACCTACCTTACCCCTAAGTGTCAACCCATGTCTTACTATTTTTAAACAATGCTGTTTGTTGACCAACTTGTATATTGGCTATTTTCTACCATGTCCCCCCCCCCTTTCAATCTTTTTTCAACGCAATTTATACTTTAAGCTCAATTACTACTAAGTTTTAGTTTAAGTGCTTTTTCCCCCCACCTCACCTTGCACGGATGTACGCATGTATGTATGCATGTATTCCCAATCACGTTAAAGACTCCCCCTCTATCATCCAATTAAAGAGAAAAACAACTATGTACTAAATAATCAACTCCTTGTAACTTTAATTATGCTGACCTTCCTATCTGTATTCAAACTGTGCCTACCATCATTATAGGTGATTATAACGCTAGGCATAGGAATATTGGTAATTCCCAGTTCAGTAATCGTAACGGCAACCAACTGGTGTCACTATTAGGTAGTCACAATGATTCACAGATTGTGGGTGACCTTGAACCGACGTATATCTACGGAGGTATTCTTGATCCATGTCTCGGTGTCAACGTCTCCCACACCATGTGCGCCTCGTCAGTAGTGCCAGATATGGCGTCTGATCATCTGGCCATATTAGCCACTGTAAGCATTGGAAGCTCTATCCTCTCCGGCGGAATGTTCAAGCGGAAGAGGCTGGCTGTGCCCATCGATCAACGAGACAATTTTGTTGCTCATGTGTCAGAATGGTACAGTTCATCTGAGCCTTCATCAGTTGAAGATTTTAACAATAAGCTCACAGGTACTATCGAGCAGTTTATAGAATCACTTTATCCATCGTCCAGGCCACGTAACCCAAATTACACTGGTCATAGCACTTATGTTTATTATAATGATTCTAAATTGCATGCACTAAAATGCACTGCCAGAATAATTGGACTAGCTTATAGAAGGACCCGCACTGCTGAAATGTTTCGGCTCTTTCAAGAGGTTCTGACCGAGGCCAGGGAACGTATGGTGGAGCTGAGGCAGACAGACTGGGAAACTTTTGTCCGTGGTCTCAATTCTCACACGTCACTAAGTCGGGCATGGAGGGATATCAACAAGATCAATGGGAAAAATGCTGCAGAGATCTCGTACCCTAATCTTCTCCACAGAGCAAATGAGCTTGCTGATGCTTGGGCCACGACTTTCAGCTTTGACAGTCTTCCTCTACCCTCACAGAATGAATTAAATAATAGATATACTTATAGGGCAAGGCTTCTTGACTTCATGCTTCATCAAGAGGATGACTGACATGCTTTTTATGAAAACGAACTAGATTCTGCTCTACATAAAGGCAAAGCTACATCACCCGGGGAGGATGGAGTTACTTACGGCATACTGCGTATGCTTCTGTTAGTTCCAGGGAATCGCTTGCTTCAATTGTATAATATGAGCTATGTAACTGGGGAGCTTCCCAAGTCATGGACCAACAGTGTTGTTATTCCCATTCTTAAACCTCGCCAGCAGAGTGCTTTTCGCCCAATCTCCCTCACTAGTTGTCTCTAAGTGTCTGAGAGGATGGTTCTCAACCGTCCCCTTTACAAAATTAATGTTGTCTCCCCAGCTTTACGCATGGGAAGAGTGTACATCACTGTATTACCACATTCCTCACCCTGCATACTGATAGGCCATATACCACTTTCCTAGATCTTAAGTCAGCCTTTGACATTGCTAACCCACACGTCATTCTGAGAGAACTTGCTAAAATGAATTTTGGAGGATGGCTTCTACGGTGGATCAGAAGCTATCTATCCAACAGGAAGTCATCTGTACTGTTCCAAGGGCATAGGCGTGTAAAGAGATTTTGAACTTGGCACCCCACAGTGAGGTGTCCTCAGTCGTACTCTGTTCAATGTGATAATCAATGCACTTTTAAACTTAGTAACTAGAAGGTCCAATGAACACATTAGCTATGTGGATGATATACTGATCCACACCAATGTGTATACCAACACCCAAAATGTTCTGAACTCTATTGTACACATGTCAGGAACTATACTTCTCAGTAGAGAAAACAAAGATCCTGAACCGACACCCACCCAGACGGCGTGGGGCCGTTCGCAAAATGCAGTTGGATGATGGCTTTCTGCTCGACTATGTTACCAGATACAAATACCTGGGCTTGAGGTTCTACTGTACCGCAATGTTGTAGCCAGACTGGGTCGCCAATGTAGAGAGGCTCCGTGCTCTCAAGGCTGTGGCAGGCAAACAACTGTACCGTACAGTGTTATATATTTATTTCAGTTTGAACAATTTTTAACATTAAAGGATAAATCCTTTAATTGGTTGAAATTGGTTTTAACATTCGAAATCTAATTTGTTGATGTTAAATAATATAAGGTTCAAATTTATTAAGATACATACTTTGAAAACTATTTCTATTTAATACCAACAGTATCACGTTAAGAGAAGCGTCTCGTCTTGCTAACCCAAGTATAAAATATAAAAAGAAACGGTGCAACTGTACTGGTATCTGCAGTACAAATATATGTCCCTATTTAAAGAAAAAAACCCTGCACCAATCACTGCCACTCCTGACACCAATGCAACAATAAGGAGAGTGATAACAGTGCTTCACATTCGACAATGCTAAATTATTTAACAGATGACGAGATAATGAACATTGGAACAAATGTACAGCTCTCTGACCTTCATATAAAATCTGCATGTGACCTCATCAAACAAACTGTGCCAAGCGTAGAAGGCCTTCATGACCCAGCGTTGTAGCGGGACCTCTCCTGGCCAGTTACAATTGGTGAATTTATTCAAATTATCCAAGTTGATGGTTGTCACTGGGTCACCGTTTCCAACATTGGAGTAACTGGACAAATTAACATATACGACACCAGTCATAAATTACCATCCAAATCTACTGAAGTTATCTTGTATGCTCTTGCTAATTGCCAGGATGATAAACTGATATGCAATATAATGAATGTCAGCAGACACAGGGACTCAAGTATGAGTGGGGTATATGCTGTGGCGTTTGCTGCATCACTTGCAAGTGGTGTAGATCCGGTGAACCTCGTATGATGTGCAGAATATGAGAACATCTTCAAGAGGAAGATGATTTCCTTTCTTTAAAGGAAAGTGTCTCATCTCATTCCCTGCAGCTCAGACACCGAGAAGAAAACTAATCATCCGGTCATGCTCGATGGAAGTGTACTGCATTTGCAGAAAGCCAAATGATTTGAAGTTGATGGTATGCTGTGACCGTTGCAATATTTCGAACCATGGATCACGTGTAGGGGTTACAGAATGTAATGATTCGTGGATTTGTTTTTTGTGCGCTAGCAAGTTGTGAATTATAATTTAAAATAATTAATACGTTATTATTATTATTATTATTATTATTATTATTATTATTATTATTATTATTATTATTATTATTAACTACCTTACCAAATGCTTTGCTGAATCAAATAATGTTATTACTTTCAATGTGTTACAATAGCATAATTAAGTGCTGCAAGTGTCAGGTCTTTTATATAGTCGGTATTTGTTATATTCTGTACTCTTATTTAAATTTCAAATAGAAATAGTTTTTAAAGTATGTATCTTAATAAATTTGAACCTTATATTTAACATCAACAAATTAGATTTCGAATGTTAAAACCAATTTCCACCAATTAAAGGATTTATCCTTTAATGTTAAAAATTGTTCAAACTTAAATATATAACACTGTACGGTACAGTTGTGTTTAATTATGTTTTGCGATTCCTTTGAGTGATTGCACAAAATGAGGTCAATGGGTATAACTGGTAAAGTAAGACGCTGGATACTCAATTTCCTGTCGAACAGAACACAGTAAGTCAATCAAGTAAAATCGCGTCCGAGCGCAGTTAAAAGCTCTGTACCTCAAGGTACAGTCCTTGCACCACTGCTGTTCCTTATTCTCATCAGATATAGACAAAAACACAAGTCACAGCTTCATGTCATCCTTTGCAGAAGATTCAAAAATCAGCATGAAAATTACCCCTGCTGAAGACATTGATAAACTACAGATATTAAAGTTTTCTATTGGGCAGCAGAAAACATTAACAGTGATACATTCCAGGTACTCAGATACGGCAAAAATGAGGATCTTTAACATAATACAGGGTACAAAACAATCTAATCTGCCCATAGTAGGAAAACAGCATGTCAAGGATTTGGGAATAATGATGTCTGACAACCTAACTTTTAGGGAGCATAACCAAGCAAGTATTGCGTTAGCCAGAAAAATGATAGGATGGACTACGAGAACCTTCAAGTCCAGAGATCCCATCACAATGGTTGTCCTCTTCAAATCACTTGTGTTTTCCCGTCTTAAGTACTACTCAGTACCCGCTTCCCCCTTCAAAATAGTAGAGATTGCCGAAATAGAGGGAATACAGAGAACATATACGGCACGCATAGAAGAGATAAAGCACCTAAATTATTGGGATCGTCTCAAAGCTCTCCCAATGTACTCACTAGAAAGGAGACGAGAGATATACCAAATAATATACACATGGAAAATACTGGGGGGACAGGTCCCAAACCTGCACCGTAAAATAACGTACTGGAGTGAACGACATGGAAGAAAATGCAGAATAGAATTAGTAAAGAGCAGAGGTGCCAAAGGCACAATCAGAACACTATGATCAGAGGTCCACGGTTGTTCAACGTCCTACCAGTGAGCATGAAATATTACAGGAACAACCGTGGACATCTTCATGATGAAACTAGATTGTTTCCTTCAAGGAGTGCTGGACCAACCGGGCTGTGGTGGGTATGTGGGTCTGTGGGCCGGTCCAAGCAACAGCCTGGTGGACCAAACTCAAGTCTGGCCTCAGGCCGGGCTTGGAGAGTAGAAGAATTCCCAGAACCCTATCAACCAGGTATCAACCCAGCCCTGCCAATGACATGTGATAGCCCATGTCATGTTCATAGCAAATGGCACCATCCGTTTGTAGGCACTGCGTTTCACACGCCACTTAGGTAAACAGAGCGTACAAGACGCCCACCAAGCTTGGACTCTGCTAGTCATGTACCATTATAAATATTGAAGTCGGCGATAAAGATTAAGCCACCCAGAAGGTGGCACGGGCATGAATAGCTCGTAAGTGGTGGCCCTTTGGAGCCATTACCAATATCAATAGCTGATACTGGAGATCTGTGGAGGTGCGACTGCACCCTATGGAGAGGTGGTGACCTCTGGGTTGAAGTCAGTAACCAAGCAATGTCTTTATATGAACCCTACGACCAAGACTTCCCAAGCAACAAAACCACAGCCCACACTATAACCGAGAAACACGGAGACGGCAGCAAGACTAACCAGCGTCGTCTACATCGACCTACAAGTTTTGGCGGCCGGCTAGCAACTGCCTACTCAGTCCACCAAGCAACCCAAGCAAAAAGTCCAAGTTGTATCAAGACCTACTCCAGCAGTCTGCCAAACCAGAACCAACTGAAGGCAGCCGCATTCACCGTCCCCTCTTTATAGGGATGGTGACCTAATTTTGCCAGAGATTATACATATATACATACACAGTTCTTACATTCTTTTACAGCCACTAGCAAACAGCGTTACGGGCAGGTCCTCAATCCTAATATTCCCCGGATTATGACTAACCAAATCTTAAGTAGGTACCCATTTTACGGTTTGGTAAACCGAAGCTACGGTTAAGGATTGGCCCCAGTAAATCTTCCCCAGCCAGGATACGGACCCAGGCCAAAGCGCTCACGAAACGCCAAGAGTGTTACTCCTTGCCAATTGGTGAAAACCATATCCACCTCCATAAAACCGACGCAGAAGACTTCACAGAAGGAAAAAAAAGAGAGACTAGCTTCATGGAAGAAAGAGGACAGCTGTCTTCGCCTCGTCGCCCCCGATTCAAGACTGCCTCTTCGCCTAGCCGGCCCGGTGTTTGAGACCTCAGTTAAGCCATGCAGCTGGGTTTAGCCCTAGCTGTCTCTCCGACTTCAAAGTTTCTTCTCACTGGCTATTCTTCAGCAATACACACTTCCCCGTTCACCCAAAGGGTATCTTGTCCTATATCTCACATTCAGGTTCCCACCGGACCTCACCCCCTAACAATGTACACACTACTAACTTACCGTTTACTTGAATAATGAAATTTCTTCACCTTAATGGCTTAGGTTTTTACCGCTTTACTGCATCTAATGTTATGGATAACTTGCTACCAAGTACCTTATACTTGCCCCTCTAGTAACGTTAACTTAAGCGAATCCTCTTTATCCAGTTGATTCTAACCTCATCAGGAACAGTAAGTGGTTTATACTTTTTGACGAGGATTTTGTAATACGTTGCGAGACATTGTCCATGCACACGACTTTTGGAGAAGTCTAGGCAAAATATCCTCCCCTCCCCCGGCAACATCTCTCCGGGCCCCTTCAATAGAAATTTTATTTTACAAATTCTTCAAAAAAGCATACATTGTAAATTGTGAACCCAAGATGTACTGATATTTGATGAACTTCATACATTTTAAACTTTTGTTTTTAAATATACTTTACGTTACATGCACTTTGAAAGTTTCATCCTCACAACGACTGCACACACTTATTATCCCTTTACTAAAGGCCCGCTCGATCCCAGAGAGAGTACGGCCAAAACCGTCAGTCTCGAACATTAAAGAACTTACTCTAGCAGCAAGTTCCACGAAGACGGGATCAAACGTGGCGAGGAAACTCCAATACTCATTAGAGTATGATCATTCACACTGTAAAAAAAACACTAAACTAACCTGCTGCTCATGGAGTGCTGGCTATCACCTCCCCGCTTCCCTGACACTCGTGACTACGTCCGTCCCCTGTAGTGCGAGACTGAACACTGAGAGCCCGCCGCTTCCCTCCCCGACTGTATACACACTTGTCCACCAATCACCAGAATTCAAATTATTCCACCAGCCAATAGCAACTTGCCATATCAACCGCCAGCGAATCAGATTTCAGTTCATACCCAGTCCAAATTAAAGACGTCGTCTTCCAACAATAACAAATACTCAATAGCGTAGGACTGTTGTTTCAGCAGTTATCATTTCCCATTAAAAAAATACTTTTTACTCACGAAAATATTTTAAAAATCTTATGTCACTATGCATGTATTTGCAATTGTAAATGAACATAATACATACACTATGTATGTATTTTAAAATTGCAAATGAGCATCATACATTAGTAGGGTCAGCAGCGAAATTGAAATAAGTTTATTGAGGTAAAATACACACAAAGGGATGAGGTAGCTCAAGCTATTCTCACCCGTTCATTACATCGTGTTAATGCATACATAGACACATCACAAACAATAAACATATTACCAAACATTCTGAGAGATAAACATATACATTCCTCCTTTACGCAAGTAGTATGGTATCAGACGTACACACAAATACTTTTATGATCTAGGTATACTGTATAGACAATTTGCAAGAGATATGCAGATAATTCAACAAAAGATTACAGTCTTAGTGCAAAATTCTTGTATCTCTCCAGAATATCATCAACCTTTCCGTTGTGACACATCCAGGCTATTTGTTCAGGAACAGTCCTTATCTCAGTGTTTCTATATACATTAATCAGCGGACAATCAAGAACATAATGGGCAAGGGTGTGAGACCTTAACATACCACATAATTTACATTTCGTATCATTATCATGAACACCTATCCCATATTCCCAGTAATATTTGTACCCAAACCTAAGCCGCATGTACACAGAGTCACTCCAAGCATTTCTCCTTTTACCATAAGTGAAATGGGTGTTTTGACTCACATACATGTAGTGTTGCATGGTTTGGCTTCTCTCATACATTATCTCTCTCCTCTCCACTTCTGCCTGTGCCTGAATATTTCTGATTTTGCTTCTTATTTGTCTCATTGTGAATTCACATTCAATGTCAACTTGTGGTTTTGATGTGGCACGTTTGGCCAAGTCATCCGCCTCCTCGTTGAGCACTATTCCAACATGAGACGGAATCCACATGAATTTCACACTATGACCTTTCAGCTGTATCTCAGTTATCCTTTTCTTACAATCCTCAACTATGGACATGAAGACTGGGTTTCGACTGTTTAAGGAATCAAGTGCTCCTCGGCTATCGACAAATACAAAAACATTTTTGTCGTCATGACGCACTCCCTAAAAACATGCCAGAATGGCCTGCAGTTCAGCTTGTGTGGATGATATATAATTACTAAGTCGGAGTTCAATTATCCTGTCCACAGTCGCAAACTCCGTATATTCCCTTATTAGGACACCACACCCAACATATTTCTTATGTTTTTCTTCACTGTCGGTGGTGATGGAAATATCAATTCTCCAAAATTCATTATTATTTATGGTCTGACGCCTGAACGCGTTTTGTAATGGCTTATTACATTTACAAAGGCTTTATATATATATATATATATATATATATATATATATATATATATATAAATATATATATATATAAATATATATATATATAAATATAAATATAAATATAAATATATATATATATATATATATATATATATATATATATATATATATATATATATATATATATATATATATATATATATATATATATATATATAGCAACAGGGCTCCATTAAGGAACATATAATCTCTTCCCACAACCAAACCATCACCAGAGAAATCTTAGCAAACAACACAGAAATCATCGATAGATACAGCGATAGCAGGCGGCTTGACATCTGCGAGGCACTACACATCAAGAAGTCAACACCAGCAATCAACAGCCAATTAATGCACAACTATATTCTACCCACTTCAAGACTCCGCTCCAATATAAAAGCATCAAGAAATATGGGCCAATATGTTATACTCAAATTCTGTCAGTTGAAATGTAACCAATCACAGGCAAGTAGGCCTCTGACGTCATGCCAGACAGAGGAGCATCAAGCCATGCTCCCAGCAGCCTCAGTTATCCTCACAGACTCAGAGTAGAAGGACCTCGGCTAGGCAGATATATACCTTGCTATCTCAGTCAATAAAGATATACAGAAGCGACTACTGAGTCTACATTCTACCCGAACAAGGCAAACGAATACTGGTAGCAGCAGTGGGATCCAGAATTTTTTTCTGGAAACAAAAGTTCAAGTACCCAGCATCGCCTTGTGTTCCAGCCGCCACCGCCACCGCCATAAGCCGCCATCCTGCCACCCACGCATCAAATATTGTGCCAGACCGGGGTCCTGCCATCAACCACTACTCCAGGCCAACGTTTCAGAAGTAAGGGTCAATATTTTCCTGTGAGAACGCTCATTCATCAGTGAGGAAGAAGGAAGCTTCCCGCGCCAGCCATTTTTGAATCTCGCGCCACCACGTGGGAACCTGCACCACCACCACCACCGCCACCCAAGCTGACAGTATCAAGCTTCGTGAGGGTGCAAGCTACTGCAATCGTCGCAAGTATCAACTGGTTATTCCATCGTCGCAATATTGTCGTCGTCAGAATTTATCTTCGTGCTTCTAGCGTGAAGAGTGTGGGGTCCCTGAGTCTCGCGCCACCGCCGCCAGGAGCGCTGCCATCGCATCCAGTTTGTAAACACGCCTCACATGGGCCTCTTCAGATCTTCACGACGCTTCTCCTACTTTGGCTACTGGTGATCCTCATAAATTACAACCCTGAGATAAGTAATTGCTAGTTGAGAACAACGTGCCAAGTGCTAAAAAGTGACTTATGTCATAATTCCCATAATATCCTGTGAATTAACCATTCAGTGACTTGTTAAATACTGGAGCCGCCTCAGTACTCAACTCCCCACAATTTCCGTGTGTGATTTCAACATTCCTGCTTCTTACAGTAATTTCATTGAATTTTAATTGTTCTCCTAGAGTGTTATTGGTAAATTTAAATTCCAGTGAAGTAAGAAATCTTTGTTTTAGTAGCAGTTAAGGATTTGTGCAATATAATTTTTTTTTAATTCCTCCAGGCCTAAAATTTAAATTTATTCCTTCAACATTGCATATTATAATTTTTTTACCATAGTTATATACATTCCTGTGTCCAGTTTATGTGCTACATACATATTTCTTGCATTGCCACTTGCTGTGTTGAATCTTTTTAATGAAATTTTGCAATTGTACTTCCAGTTTTTATATTCTCAATTGCTGTGCTTAGTCTGGTTTAATTAATTTACATACATCTAATTCCAGTCATTTTTTTTTATGAAAGATTGCTAAATTTAGTTTACAATTGCTTGTTCTTAATTATTTTCTTGCCTAGCCCAATTTAATAATTTTATTTCTGCCATTTTTTTTTACTTTAGCCAAGCTGATATTTTTTTGTGTGTTTATTTTTGTGTATACTATTTCTGATGCCAGGTGCACTTAATTATAATCTGCGTTCAAATATTACTTCCACGGCTGTGACAATGCCTACCACTGTTGAAACCCCTTCAGAATCAATGGGAACAGTTGCTCGTCCCAATGGCCAGAGATCAGCTCAGGAAATGGCTATTCCTCTTTTTGCTGGGGAATCGCGTTTATTAGAGTCATGGTTTAGTAAGGTTGAAGCGAAAACAGTTGCACGTTTTTCTAAGCCTACTGATGCCGAATACTTAGCAATTGCACGGTCAGCCGTGGACACAACCAAAGGTGATGCACGTTTTGTTGTTGATGAGAAAGCCATTGTTAGCCTCCAGTCTTGGCCTGAATTTAAGGATTTCTTTCGCCGTCGCTTTGTTAATAAAGGAGACCTTGACCCATATAGGTTAGTCAAGAAAATTGCCAATGCCACCATGCAGCCTGGTGAATCGTTTAATGCGTTTACTAGCCGTCTCGATCAGTATCTGTATGCCTTAGTTTCTGCTATGAATAATTCGACTTGGTTAGATAAAGACAATAATCTGTCCCCTGAGGCTATGGCCAAAATGATAGCATTTGGTACTTTAATGCATTTTGCCCCCGAGCATACAAAACCAATCGTTGAGCAACAAAATTTTGGTGTTAAACATGAAATTGGTGAAGTATTTGAGGCTATTTACAATGCCGCAGATAAACTAGCTCCCCGAAGTGCTCAACTGTTGCCACCCTCTGATGCTGTAAATGTAGTTACAAGCTCTCAGCATCCTCCCACAAATTCTCAAAACTCTTGGTCTCAGAAGCGTACCCATGCTCGTAGCCCCCAGTCAAATTCGCCGCCTCATAAAATGCTGAAACGCCATAGTCCACAACCATCCACTCCCTCATGTTGGCATTGTGGTAAGAGTAACCATCTTGCAAGGGACTGTTGGTCCGCCCCTAGATCATCACCTCCTAGACAATTCTCTCGGCCCCCTCATCAATCTAATCATTCTAGGCTTCCATATTGCACGTACCATAAACAAGTTGGTCACCACACTGCGGATTGTAGAGCTAGGCAAAGGACATCTCCACCTCGTAACTCCCATGGTCAGTCTTGGCGAGGCTCACAGCGTCCAAGACATTATCAGAACTCTCGTAATTACAACTCCCAGCCCAGCTATAATGCAACTTCAAATTATAATGCTCAGTCACAGAATGCTGGAGATCAGAATGTTCACTCCATGTCGTCGGGAAACCCCCAAGGCCATCCGCTAACCAATTCAAGCTAGCCAATCCTAGTGCCCTCCCTGTGTATTCAGTAGCTACCCAAAATAGATTTGGACACTTGACAGAGGAGGACACTGACTCTAGACCAGTTGTAGATGTTGACGGATCCACAGTAAATTTGACACAAACAAGACGCAGATATCCCAGACAATATAAGTCAAAAGTAGTAACTTGTCCAGTCTCAAGTGATGGTCCCCTTGTCTCAGCCATTGTACATGGTAGAGTTTTAAAAGTTTTTCTTGACTCAGGTGCAAAAATTAATATTGTCAAGCCCTCAGCTCTTAGAGACATTGAGAGTAAGCACCCTACTATTTTAAAACAGTCACACATACCTTTTCTAAGTGGTATTTCAGGAAATAAAGTAAAAGTTCAGGGTGAAATTGACCTCCCACTCAAGTTCAATGAGGTCACATTGTCTATAACATGTTTAGTTGTTGACATTATTCATTTTCCTGGAGACATTCTCTTAGGTCTGTACACCATGATTGATGAAAATATTGCATTGTTTCCCCATCGTTGGAACATAAGTATCAAAGACCACGTCATACCCTTGTGTAGCATGTATCGACAGGGCCACGAGTTCAATCTTCAATCAGATTACGTTAATTTTGTTGACACCCGCCTTGCTTGCGTAGGTTTGTCAGATCATTGTCGTGGTAGCATACCTGAGAAAACAGGCACTCGATTGAAGCATAGTAGTTGTGCAGCTGTTAAGGAGAATGAGTATCGGGACTTTCTGGAAGGGGACGCCCTAACGGATTCTCGTTGTCTCGCTCGCCTGGCAGCTTCCATCTCTGAAGTCAGTGGTTCCACGGCTACTGACACTGTGCTACACCCTCATTCT
This sequence comes from Procambarus clarkii, assembly GCF_040958095.1. Taxonomy (NCBI): domain Eukaryota; kingdom Metazoa; phylum Arthropoda; class Malacostraca; order Decapoda; family Cambaridae; genus Procambarus; species Procambarus clarkii. Next base: position 6,124,815 of record NC_091160.1, read on the forward strand.
CTCACCAGAATAAGAGTTAAGGTTCAGGGAGTGCCTGAATTGTCGGATGTGATTGCGGAAAGTGAAACATTCCGTGGTGTAGTGGTAAGACACTCGCCTGGCATTCCGCGAGCGCTATGTCATGGGTTCGTATCCTGGCCGGGGAGGATTTACTGGGCGCAATTCCTTAACTGTAGCCTCTGTTTAACGCAACAGTAAAATGTGTACTTGGATGAAAAAACGATTCTTCGCGGCAGGGGATCGTATTCCAGGGACCTGCCCGAAACGCTACGCGTACTAGTGGCTGTACAAGAATGTAACAACTCTTGTATATATCTCAAAAAAAAAAAAAAAAAAAAAAAAAACATGTAAAATGAATGGTACATTTGTTGAACCCTCCTGGCACACAGTGCAGGATGGTACTGTCACACTTTTTATCGCAAACACAAGTAATGCCGATATCCATCTCCAGTCTGGTACCCATGTTGTAGATTTTGCCCATTACTCGTTACCGGTGCGAGTTGTGGATGATGTCTCCATGGATCATACTGTTTGTACACTCACACCAGGAGAACAGGGATCTCAGCCAGAGGTGCAAGCGCAACACCTCAGTCCTACTGATTTTCCTGACTCTGTGGCTCAGCTTTTGAAAATTTTGAACAAGAATAGAGCTGTTGTTGCTCTACCAGGAGAAAAATTAGGTCTCACTCCTCTCATTACACATAAAATTCCCCTTGAACAAGGAACTACACCTATTTATGTACCAGCTTACCGTCTTCCCCATTCTCAGAGAGCAGAAGCAGATAGACTTGTAGAAGAAATGTTACAGAGTGATGTAATTGAATCGAGTAATTCGCCATGGAACGCTCCATTGATTCTTGTACCAAAGCGAGATGGGACTTGGAGACCTGTAATCGATTATCGCAAGCTTAACAGAGTAACAATACCTGATCGTTTCCCACTTCCAGTTCTCAATGATTTGTTGCAAAGTATTGGTCGAAACAAAGTATTCTCAACGTTAGATTTGTTGCAGGGATTCTGGCAAATCCCCCTTGATGAGGAAAGTAAACAATTGACAGCCTTTAGTACTCCCAATGGTCATATTCATTTCAAAAGAATGCCGTTTGGTTTGCGTAGTAGTCCAATAACCTTTTCACGGCTCATGACAAATCTATTTCGTAGATTGATAGGAAGTACGCTTCTAGTTTACCTTGATGATCTCATAATCATGTCGCAAGATGTTCAGACTCATTTCCAGAACCTTGAAAAAGTACTTGCAAAGCTCGCTGAAGCTAATTTAAAAATAAAGCTTGCAAAATGTTCATTTTTAAAGCAAAAGATTAATTTCCTAGGTCATACAGTTACACCTTCAGGAATTACATTGAATGAATCAAAAATTATTGCTGCCCGTGATTTTCCAACACCTCGTACCGCAGAAGCCGTAAGACAGTTCACAGGTCTTGTAGGATTTTATCGTTCATTTATTGCTGGATTCTCTATTATAGCCGCTCCACTTTACAAGTTGCAAAGAAAAGATTAACCCTTTGTTTGGGGAGAGGCCCAGGATCAGTCATTCAAAAAACTCAAAGCAGCCTTGATTTCGTCACCTGTCCTTAGGTCCCCAGATTTTTCTAAACCTTTTACGTTGGTTACAGATGCTAGTGACATAGGCCTAGGTGCTGCATTACTTCAAACAGAAGGTCACAGAGATCACGCAATAGCTTATGCTAGCCGCACATTATCCAAAGAAGAGAAAAATTATAGTGCAACAGAACGAGAAGCCTTGGCAGTTGTCTGGGCACTTAAACATTTCAAGGATACAATTTATAATTACCCAGTTCATGTTCTTACAGATCACCAACCATTAATTCCCTTGTTCAAAAATAAGAATCCAGTTGGAAAGTTTGCTAGATATTTGCTCACAATTCAAGAATTCAATCCCACATTTGGTTATATTCCAGGAAAGCAAAATGTTGTAGCCGATGCGTTTTCTCGACACGTAGCTGTGATTCAGTTAAATTACCCAGCATTAGATGCTACAGTAGTAGAAACGGAACAAAGACAAGACCCCATATGGGCACCCGTCATTAAATTTTTGACAAGCAAGACACTCACCCGATTCATAAACCGCCAGTACCATTGAAAGAACTAGTTATGTTGGACAATTTACTGTGTAGAGTAGTAAAGCTAGGGACAGCCCCGAGGAAATGTTGTCAGTTAGTTGTTCCAGCTGTCTTGGTACCAACTGTGTTAAAAATTATCCATGATGCTCCTGCAAGTGCACATCCAGGAAAGGATCGTACACTCCAACAAGGTCGATTGAAGTATTTTTGGCCAAAAATGGCTAAGGAGATTGCTCATTATGTTGACAGATGTTTAACTTGTTTATAGCACAAGGGACATGTTTCAGGACCTAATCCAATTCAGGTGTACCCAGCAACTAAAGCTCCTTGGGAACGAATATCGATGGATTTATTGACAAATTTTGCGGAAACAGAGAAAGGGAACAAACATTTGCTTGTAATGGTCGATAATTTTTCACGGTTTTGCGAACTAGTTCCTATCCCGAACAAAACAGCAGAAACCATAGCCAGCGCATTCCATGACCAAATAATTTGTAGATATAGTATGCCTTTATGTAATCCTTTCAGATAATGGACCAGAATTCAGTAATAGTATTCTAACTAGCTTGTGTGATTTATATAACATCAAAAAATGTAGCATCATGCCTTATCATCCGGCAAGTAATGGACTAGCTGAACGTACTAACAGGAAAGTGTTAGATGCCTTGAGAGTCACGTTGAATTTTGATAACAACAATTGGGATGATTTTATACCCTTAATTCAGTGTGCTATAAATTCTTCAATTAATGTTTCTACAGGTGACACACCTCACGCTATTCTTTATGGTACAGATAAGATCCTCCCTAATGAATTGATTAACGTACCTCCTACTCCCTTATATAACGTAGATGATTTTGTTCAAGTGAAGCGTAGACAAATGCAACTAGTATTCAAGAAAATACGAGAACAACTGTCCAAAGCAACAGCCGAGTTCACTCTAGCAAGGAATGCACGAGCTAAACCCAGTAAAATAACTATTGGATCTGTAGTAATGATACTTAACCAACACAGGTCTGGTCCTATGTACAAGTTAACTAAGAAATTTTTGGGTCCATATAAGGTAACTGAGCTTATCAAAGGTAACAAATACAGACTTAAGAACTTGTTAACAGGAGAGTATATAAATGAACATTTAGACCACATGAAGTTAGCTAAAATGACTGTTGACGAGACTGATGAGGAAGATGACAACGAACTTACCCAGACAGATACTCCTACTCAGACACCACCTTCTGTGGTTGACAGACCACTGGATGTTCAGCAACCCCATACTAGCAATTATAATCTTAGATCTAGACCTCTCGTTTCAACCGTGCACTCACCACATGTCCATTGGCTAGATGTTAACGAGGATATCTCTCAAGATGATAGTTTGTCACATGAAGTTTCATCTGTTCCGGACCTTCAGTCAGAGCCAGAGTTGTATAGTGCTCTGGATGAGCTAGGTGTAGATATCCGCAGAATTTATAATTGAGTGCACTCTGCAGTTATTCTCTTTGTTTTGAAAAAAAAAAAAAAAAAAAGTCATTTGCAGTATTTCTACCACATGTGTCTTATTATTACCATTATATATAATGTATAGTTTTTCTCAACTTTATTTTGTTATAAATTAGATGCCATTGTTAAGTCTACTACCATTTGTATTTTTACAGTGCTTGTCATAAGAGTTATTATTGTTCTAGCAACCACATTGAGGCCAGTGAATCCTGACTGCTATCACGCAGATGTTAGTCTTCTTGATCCAGGTCTTGTATATGCTTGTAAATATATTGCACATTATATATATTGTACATTGGTCTTGTAAATATATTGTATTATTTCAGGAAAAAAAAAAAAAAAAAAAAATCATTATCTATCTTGAAATTTAATTGTGGTTGTTAGGTCAGAACTTTGTTCTATTAATGTAATAATTGTTTAATTTTGTATGGTTTTCAAGCACATGCCATTGACACATGTTAATAATTTTGTTTAGGCAATACCTTGAGTTGTGTTGTTCATATCTGATCAGTAGACATACACATGTTCTTAATACTCTGGTTTAGTCAAAGCATTGTTACCATGATTTTCACCTATTATGATGAATTTTTTTTTTTGGTGCATATATGCCGAGTTGTTAGTATTACGCACACCTGATCTTCTTTCAATGTTTTATTATGCAAATTTCACATGTAAGCCATTATTGAATGCCACCGAGGTCCTTTCAGTATCATTGTAACTATATAGCTAGCCAGAGCTTGTCGACAAGGGACGTCGACTTGGTAGCGTGTCCGAGCGGTGTTATACTCAAATTCTGTCAGTTGAAATGTAACCAATCACAGGCAAGTAGGCCTCTGACGTCATGCCAGACAGAGGAGCATCAAGCCATGCTCCCAGCAGCCTTAGTTATCCTCACAGACTCAGAGTAGAAGGACCTCGGCTAGGCAGATATATACCTTGCTATCTCAGTCAATAAAGATATACAGAAGCGACTACTGAGTCTACATTCTACCCGAACAAGGCAAACGAATAAATAGGCCCTCTGCAATTACTTCCATTCTTACCTTCAATACCCATTGTTTCGTGTTCTGTCTTGTGTTGAAAGTTTGTTTTCACCTCATCCAAAACTGTTGTAACATATCACCTCACCCAAATGCAGGTATAAAAAATCGAAGATGTTTAAGCTCTATTCAGTTATTGTTGTGTGTGTGTAAACTAAAGACTTGGAAAATGTAATAAGTTTTACGAAACTCGCTCAAGTGTCGTGTCAAACTAGAAATAAAAATGAATTTTGGAGAATTGATTTTTCAATTACCATCAACAGTGAAAAGAAACATAAGAAAGATCGAGAAAATTCGTGTTAGAATTATTAATCTTACTTTTTCGGTCATATTGAATAATATATGTCTACAGGAAAGACTGCTAAGACAATAATATATGTCTACAGGAAAGACTATATTTTTCTTCACTGTTGATGGTAACTGAAAAATCAATTCTCCAAAATTCATTTTTATTTCTAGTCTGACGCGACACTTGAGCGCGTTTCGTAAAACTTATTACATTTTCAAAGACTTTAGTTTACAGAGACACAACTATAACTGAACAGGGCTAAAACATCTTCAATTTTATACCTGCATTTGGGTGAGGTGATATGTTACAACAGTTTTGGATGAGGTGAAAACAAACTTTCAACACAAGACAGAACACGAAACAATGGGTATAATAATTTTGTGAGTAAAAGGGAAGAATGGAAGTAACGCCAAAGGGCCTTTTGGCCCATATTTCTTGATGCTTCTTTATTGGTGCGGAGTCTTGAAGTGGGTAGAATATAGTTGTGCATTAATTGGCAATTGATTGCTGGTGTCTACTTCTTAATGTGTAGTGCCTCGCAGATATCTAGCCGCCTGCTATCGCTGTATCTATCGATGATTTCCGTGTTTTTTGTTAAGACTTCTCTGGTGATGGTTTGGTTGTGGGAAGAGATTATATGTTCCTTAATGGAGCCCTGTTGTTATGCATCGTTAATCGCCTGGAAAGAGATGTTGTTGTCTTGCCTATAGAATTCAGTATATAGGCAAGACAACAACATCTCTTTCCAGGCAAAACCCGAGCTGTTTTGGCTTCAGCATGTTGGCCGCTGCATCACTAACTGTTCTTGCAGCAGCCTTTGCGACGAGACGCCGGAGAGAATTGCCCACAGCTATTGGCCTGATCCCTCCATCCTTTTTCTTTAGAGCACAGAGAGATGCTCCAAAAAAGATAGGTTGTATGGTCGCTGGTATGTTGCCAGCTAGACATGTGTTGGTGAATCTGGTTAGTTCCACCAAGAGGTTCTTTGCAATGTCACCCAGTGCAGGGTTGAGCATTTGCTTGAGGTGGTTGGGTTTTAGTCCTGTGAACCCACCTGCTGATCCGGTTGGGAAGGACAAGGCTGCTTTATGGACCACAGATTCAGCTACCCAGAGAGGTTCTGCTCTGGTAGCCCCCACTTGTATAATGTCGTCCTCACGCGGAGCCCTGGGTGGGTGTTTCTCCCTTAGGGCTTGAGCTGTTATGGCATCTCTGTCGGCAATTGAGTCATATATATATATATATATATATATATATATATATATATATATATATATGTGTGTGTGTGTGTGTGTGTGTGTGTGTGTGTGTGTGTGTGTGTGTGTGTGTGTGTGTGTAACTGAAAACTCACACCCCAGAAGTGACTCGAACCCATACTGCCAGGAGCACAATGCAACTGATGTGTACAGGACACCTTATCCACTCGACCATCACGACCGGACAAAAGCCGATGGTAGCCGAGGCTATTTGCCCATCAGCCCGCCGGCACTCTGACGATAATCTTGGGCATAGTATTTTATCAAATCACCTCATTCTTTGGGGCTCACATGAGGAACACAAATGGGAACAAGCCTGAATAGTCCCCAGGACTATATGCAACTGAAAACTCACACTCCAGAAGTGACTCGAATCCTTTGAGATCTTGTGTGTAGTGATCATGTCCCCCCTAATTCTTTTGTCTCTCAGTGACGTGAGGTTTAATTCCCGTAGTCTCTCCTCGTAGCTGATACCCTTTCAGTTCAGGTACTAGTCTGGTGGCAAACCTTTGAACCTTTTCCAATGTGAAACTAGTGTGTGTGTGTGTGTACTTACCTATTTGTACTCATCTATTTGTGATTGCGGGGGTTGAGCTTTGGCTCGTTGGTCCCGCTTCTCAACTGTCGATCAACTGGTGTACAGATTCCTGAGCCTACTGGGCTCTATCATATCTACATTTGAAACTGTGTATGGAGTCAGCCTCCACCACTTCACTGCCTAATGCATTCCATCTGTTAACTACTCTGACACTGAAAAAGTTTCTTGTAATGTCCCTGTGGCTCATGTGGGTACTCAGATTCCACCTGTGTCTCATTGTTCGCGTACCACCAGTGTTAAATAGTTTATCCTTACCTACCCGGTCGATTCCCCTGAGGATTTTGTAGGTTGTGATCATGTCGACTCCCCTTACTCTTCTGTCTTCCAGTGTCGTAAGGTGCATTTCCCGCAGCCTTTCCTCGTAACTCATGCCTCTTAGTTCTGGGACTAGTCTAATGGCATACTTTTGAACTTTTTCCAGCTTCGTCTTGTGCTTGTCAAGGTACGGGCTCCATGCTGGGGCCGCATACCAGAATTGGTCTTGCATATGTGGTATGCAAGATTCTGAATGATTCCTTACACAGGTTCCTGAACGCTGTTTTGATGTTAGCCAGCCTCACATATGCCGCAGACGTTATTCTTTTTATGTGGGCTTCAGGAGGCAGATTTGGTGTGATATCAACTCCTAGATCTTTCTCTCTGTCCGTTTCATTAAGTACTTCATCTCCTATTCTGTATCCGGTGTCTGGCCTCCTGTTTCCACTGCCTAGTTTCATTACTTTGCATTTACTCGGTTGAACGTCAACAGCCATTTGTTGGACTATTCACTCAGTCTGTCTATGTAATCTTGTAGCCTCCTATCATCCTCTGTTTCAATCCTCCTCATAATTTTTGCATCATCAGCAAACATTGAGAGAAACGATTCTATACCCTCTGGGAGATCATTTACATATATCAGAAACAGTATAGGTCCAAGGACTGACCCCCTGCGGGACTCCACTTGTAACTTCTCGCCAATCTGAGACCTCACCCCTCACACTGACTCGTTGTCTCCTGTTACTTAGGTACTCATTTATCCAATGGAGTACCTTCCCTTTCATTCCAGCCTGCATCTCCAGCTTTTTCACTAGCCTCTTGTGTGGTACTGTATCAAAGGCTTTCTGACAATCCAAAAATATGCAGTCTGCCCACCCTTCTCTTTCTTGCCTGATTTTTGTGGCCTGGTCATAGAATTCAAGTAACCCTGTGAGGCAGGACCTGCCATCCCTGAACCCATGTTGATGCTGTGTTACAAAGTTATTTCGCTCCAGATGTTCCATTAGCTTTCTTTGCACAATCTTCTCCATCAGCTTGCATGGTATGCAGGTTAGGGACACTGGCCTTTAGTTCAGTGCCTCCTGTCTATCCCCTTTCTTGTATATCGGGACTACGTTAGCTGCTTTCCAAATTTCTGGCAGTTCCCCTGTTACCAGTGAATTGTTGTACAATATGGAGAGTGGCAGGCACAGTTCTTCTGCTCCTTCCTCTAGTATCCAAGGGGAGATTCCATCTGAGCCTATAGACTTTGTCACATCCAACTCTAGTAAACACTTCCTTACTTCCCGCTGTGTGTGTGTGTGTGTGTGTGTGTGTGTGTGTGTAATTATGAAAGGGAGCAGCCATAGTAAACAGTTTATGGGTTCTGCTTATACCAGTCAGGCGCTACTCCAGTTAACCTATATTATTTAGCTTTCGACTACTAGATATTTGAGAGAGAGAGAGAGAGAGAGAGAGAGAGAGAGAGAGAGAGAGAGAGAGAGAGAGAGAGAGAGAGAGAGAGAGAGAGAGAGAGAGAGAGAGAGAGGAGAGAGAGAGAGAGGAGAGAGAGAGAGAGAGAGAGAGAGGAGAGAGAGAGAGAGAGAGAGAGAGAGAGAGAGAGGGAGAGAGAGAGAGGGAGAGGGAGAGAGAGAGGGAGAGGGAGAGAGAGAGGGAGAGAGAGAGGGAGAGGGAGAGAGAGAGAGAGACAGAGACAGAGACAGAGAGACAGAGACAGAGAGACAGAGACAGAGACAGAGAGACAGAGAGACAGAGACAGAGACAGAGAGACAGAGAGAGAGACAGAGACAGAGACAGAGACAAATGTAGACACCTCCACCACAAATTCACTTAGTCCTCTCTCTCCCATTTACCATGGTAAATCAGTCAGTCTACCGACTGAGGCCTCCCACCTCCACCGCTCTAACCACACCGCCCTCACAAGCTAATTGTCGACACACACACATACACATAGTACACACGCATAAGTACTGCATAAGAGGCTGGTACACAAGCTGGAGAGACAGGCAGGTGTAGCTGGTAAGGAGCTCCAGTGGATAAGGGAGTACCTAATGTTATGATCTCAGCCTACAGGAGAAATGAGTCTCCCCCTTGAGAGTTATTCAACAAACCTGACCTAACTAGAAAGTATAGGAAATATAGAGGCGATAACACAGATGTAAAATAGCTTGATGGGTTCAATGAACAATTTGAGATTATGGGCAGTAAATAAGGAAATAGATAAATGACTGGTTAGGAGATGTGGATATTTTGCTGGAGGCATGAGGCTCGCTTCTGGAGGGGTTTGACCTCACTTGAGGCCAGACATCGCAGGGGGAAATCCGCGCTCCGTTTGAACTCCCATCAGGAAGGAACCCCTAGTGATATATCTCCAAGAGAAGAGAAGTGTGTAGACATGCCAGCTGTGGAATTGAGCTGAGAACGTTGTGGTCTCAAGTCCTGGATGGCGAGGAGAGTTTATTAAGCCGCCCAGAGACATTTTCGTGGGCTGTGTGGAGCGCCCTGACCAGGCTCTGTCAGAGGGATAGCGCCCTCGACTAGACAATCTGTGGTAAGCACGATTTAAGCCAGTTCATAGTGATTGCTTGTAGTTGGTCGTGTGCCCAGCGACAGTAGCAATGTTTATTTATAAGTTAGAAATGTTTTGGTAAGGCAGGAAGCCTAAATGAGAGGACGGAGATGAGAGAGACAGCTGGAGGGACGAGCAGCGTGTCCTCTCCTATCGACAGCCTGAAGCCAACAGACGGAGCCCAGCTCCTGGCGGCGGAGGACCCTCCCTGAGTGAGTGAGGCCCGGACCCTCCCTGAGTGAGTGAGGCCCGGACCCTCCCTGAGTGAGTGAGGCCCGGACCCTCCCTGAGTGAGTGAGGCCCGCCGGACGAGGTGGAGCATGGACCAGCCCAACGGGGGAGTCCACACTCACTGCATGTAGAGAGCGGATAGATGTTAGATGCAAACATATTGTGTGGATTATTTCGTCTATGCGTTTATAAGGAAACATTTTTATTGGAGTGTCGATGGGTTGCAGGTTTGTCTTTGGGAAGAAGTTGCTGAGAACTTTGAAGCCAGCACAGAGGGAGTAGTTAATGAGACTCCAAGGTACGGGAGGAGAGGACCTCGAGCTGTGAGGAGAAGCAGTGAAGAGGAGTGTCACGTGCTTCTGTAGAGGTGGTGAAGCACCATAGTTGCTCGAGGGAACTTCATGGTGTAGCAGCCAGGAGAGCTGTGGAGGACCCTAGCAGAAGGATGAAGCACCGTAGTTGCTCAAGAAAAACTTCATGGTAGCAGCCTGGAGGAGCTGCAGAGGATCCTGGTAGTTAAACCCGGAAGAACCTGAAGAGATCAGGGTAGTGAACTTCCAGATGTGGAAGGGAAGTTCTAAATGATCACTTGTAGGGAGTTGATAGTGTTTGGTTGTTATTAGCGTGCAAGACGCAGTGAACGGTGAGTGATTGTTTACATTCTTATGTCAAGGAGTGTTTTATACTGAAGTTTAGAGTTACAATCGTAGGCTGGATTATCTACAGATGTATGTGTTATAGGACTGATAGGGTGATCGACTGATCATTGTTGTGTATCAAGGAACATTTATACTGATATATTTATGTTATTGCAATCATATGCTGATTTTCCTTGTACATGTTCATAGATATATATATTCTCTTGCCGATAGTGCAACATTGAAATATAAGACTTGTCCCACTTGAGGAGGTTGGTAATATTAGGTGGTGAATCAGGAGATAGGATACCACTGATAAGCTGATGATAATTCTGATGGTGTTGGAGTGCAACCTGATTGTAATAGTATAGAGTATAGGGTTCATTATTATTATATGTGTTTATGTATTGTGTATGTGCTCTGTCCAGTAAATGTATTCAAATTTGCTGGTAATTGACCTTGTCCTAGTGAGGCTTCCCATGAAATAGTACAGAAGGAGAGAGAGAGAGAGAAAGAACCAAGAACCACCACTGTGGACAGGGTAGGACGGAAAACTAGCAAGTTAAAGGGGATCGAGATCATATCACATAAGGAGAGAGTGGTGAGTCACAGCGGCTCGAGTGGGTGTGTGCACGTGACAACGAGGCTAAGTGTTGGAGCCGCATCCCCTAATCGTGTGACGTTGAGCCCCTCTCCAAGAGCCAGAAGCGCCTAGTGTGATCTCCTAGTGATGTATAAACACTCTACCGAGTTGTGGGTTGGGTTTTCTGTAAAGAAGGATCAACAGCGACAAAACCACCAACACACAACTACAACACTAAGCAATAGGAAGCCGAGAGTTACGGTGAGGGGTGAGACCTCCGACTGGCGTTAAGTTACCAGTGGAGTCCCACGGGGCTCTGTACTCGGTCCTATCTTGTTTCTGATATATGTAAATTATCTCTCGGAGGGTATCGATTCATTTCTCTCAATGTTTGCGGACGATGCCAAAATTATGAGAAGGATTAAGACAGAAGAGGACTGTTTGAGGCTTCAAGAAGACCTAGACAAGCTGAAGGAATGATCGAACAAATGGTTGTTAGAGTTTAACCCAACCAAATGTAATGTAATGAAGATAGGTGTAGGGAGCAGGAGCCCAGATACAAGGTATCATCTGGGAGAGGAAATTCTTCAAGAGTCAGAGAAAGAAAAAGACTTGGGGGTTGATATCACCCCAGACCTGTCTCCTGCAGCACATTAAGAGGATAACATCAGCGGCATATGCCAGGCTGGCCAACATACGAACGGCATTCAGAAACTTGTGTAAAGAATCATTCTGAACTTTATATACCACATATGTCAGGCAAATCCTGGAGTATGCAGCCCCAGCATGGAGTCCATATCTAGTCAAGGATAAGACTAAACTGGAAAAGGTTCAAAGTTTTGCCACCAGACTAGTACCCGAGCCGAGAGGTATGAGCTACGAGGAGAGACTACGGGAATTAAACCTCACTTCGCTGGAAGACAGAAGAGTTAGGGGGGACATGATCACCACATTCAAGATTCTCAAGGGAATTGATAAGGTAGATAAAGACAGGATACTTAACACAAGGGGCACACGCACAAGGGGACACAGGTGGAAACTGAATCCCCAAATGAGCCACAGAGATATTAGAAAGAACTTTTTTAGTGTCAGAGTGGTTGATAAATGGAATGTATTAGGAAGTGATGTGGTAGAGGCTGCCTCCATACACAGTTTCAAGTGTAGATATGATAGAGCCCAGTAGGCTCCGGAATCTGTACACCTGTTGATTGAAAGTTGAGAGGCGGGACCAAAGAGCCAGAGCTCAACCCCCCACAAACACAACTAGGTGAGTACACACATATACACAGAGCTGTGTATTTGTTTGTCAGCTCTCAGCTTATCCCCAATGCGAGTCAGCAGAACCTCTCCCTCTTTATCCCTCTCTCTCTTCCGAGTTCATATTTTATATTATATATATTTATATATATATTTATATATATATATATATATATAAGATAAACTCATCATCCTCATCTAGTTTTTTTTTTTTAAATTCCCAACCTAAATTATACAGGTAATATAAAGAGCGCTAACCTTCCTTCAGTTTATTATCAACCACTCCTCTACATCGACAAGAACGTAACTTATGATTAACAGAGCTTAGTCTACACAGGGTAATATACAGTGAATGACGATGACAACTACACCTTTATTTAACATCCTCATCATTACTATCAGTTTTACCTCTGATTAGCGCACATAAGCATAGAAAGTAAGTAAGTAATTATCAAAAGAAGGCACCAAACCGGGAAGGCTATGTAGCACCATCAAATGCGCAGAATAATCAGAGGGCGCTAAATATCACCAAGGATGCCAATACGAGAACAAAAACGCATAAGGCGAACGATATCAAAAGTATCCGAGTCACCAAGAATTCTACTGAGGGACAGGTGACCGCGAGGGGCGGTCGGAAAGCAAGTAAGTAAGTAATTATCAAAAGAAGGCACCAAACCGGGAAGGCTATGTAGCACCATCAAATACGCAAAATAATCAGAGGGCGCTAAATATCACCAAGGATGCCAATACGAGAACAAAAAAGCATAAGGTGAACGATATCAAAAGTATCCGAGTCACCAAGAATTCTAGCGAGGGACAGGTGACCGCGAGGGGCGGTCGGAAAGCAAGACACACGCTCGTCCTGGAAGTCAGGACATTCAAGAAGGACATGCACGACCGTAAGAGGGACAATGCAACTAGGACAATAAGGAGCAGGGCGGTGCTCCATCAAGTGACCATGGGTTAAGTGAGTATGGCCAATACGCAACCTCGCCAGAGCTGTTTCCCACCGCCAGTTACGGTGGAAGGAGGACGGCCACGAGGAAACACAACATTTAAGAGTACGGAGCTTGTTACCAGTAACAGACAACCAAGAAGCCTGCCAACGGGTAAGGACCGAGGAATGGATAATCGGGTAAAAGTCGGAATACGGAATGCCTTTACGAGAGATGGGACAAAAGCGGACAGCTTCCTTGGCGGCAGCATTCACACGCTCATTTAAAGACACACCAATATGGCTGGGAACCCAACAAAACTCAACCGACTTAAATTTACTGTGAACAAGTAAGTAATTAGCAAAAGAAGGTACCAAACCGGGAAGGCTATGTAGCACCATCAAATACGCAAAATAATCAGAGGGCGCTAAATATCACCAAGGATGCCAATACGAGAACAAAAAAGCATAAGGTGAACGATATCAAAAGTATCCGAGTCACCAAGAATTCTAGCGAGGGACAGGTGACCGCGAGGGGCGGTCGGAAAGCAAGACACACGCTCGTCCTGGAAGTCAGGACATTCAGGAAGGACATGCACGACCGTAAGAGGGACAATGCAACTAGGACAATAAGGAGCAGGGCGGCGCTCCATCAAGTGACCATGGGTTAAGCGAGTATGGCCAATACGCAACCTCGCCAGAGCTGTTTCCCACCTCCGGTTACGGTGGAAGGAGGACGGCCACGAGGAAACACAATATTTAAGAGTACGTAGCTTGTTACCAGTAACAGACAACCAAGAAGCCTGCCAACGGGTAAGGACTGAGGAATGGATAACCGGGTAAAAGTCGGAATACGGAATGCCTTTACGAGAGATGGGACAAGAGCGGACAGCTTCCTTGGCGGCAGCATCCGCACGCTCATTTAAAGACACACCAATATGGCTGGGAACCCAACAAAACTCAACCGACTTAAATTTACTGTGAACGAGAAACAGCCAATGCTGGATCTCGACAACTACTGGATGAACCGGATTAAAGGACCCGAGAGCCATGAGGGCACTACGAGAGTCAACAACAACTACAAAGGAAGACTGACAACGAGAAAGCAGGAGACGAATAGCATAAAGTTCCGCTGTAAAGATGCAAGTCTCCGGAGGCAAGCGACACATATAAGTGCGATCAGGAAAAACAACAGAGTAGCCAACACCGTCCGCTGACTTAGACCAATCGGTGAAGACAGAAACGGAGCGGAAGTGAGAAGAAAAGTGCTCGAGGAAAAGGCGTTTTAGAACCGTAGGAGGGGTAAAAGCTTTAGTGATACGGGTCAAGGATGTACAAAACCGCGGAAGAGGGACCCTCCACGGGGGCAAAGAAGGAACAACACGAGGAGAAACATCAGAAATACGAACGGAAAGAGAATCCTGTAGGCGAGATAACCGGACAGAAAGAGGGAGGTGGTGAAGAGGAACAGGAACCGCAGGAGGGGTGAAAGTTAAAGTACGACAGAGGCGAGAGGAAGGATGTTGCAAGGACCGCGCAAGATAGCGAAGACAGTAGCGATCACAACGGTCCTGGAGAGACAGGAAGCCAGTGTCAACATACAAGCTAAAGATGGGAGTCGAACGAAAGGCACCAGAACTGAGGCGCAACCCAGTATGGTGCAAAGCATCAAGACGGCGAAGAGTAGAAGGAGAAGCAGACGAGTAAGCAGGGCAACCATAATCGAGCTTAGACAGGACGAGAGAGGAATGTAAAGCAAGGAGAGTGCGCCTATCTGCCCCCCAAGAAGTATGGGACAAGACCCGAAGCTGGGTAAGGGCCTTAGAGCACTCAACACGGAGGTAAGAGATATGGGGAGACCAAGACAAACGAGTGTCAAGGAATAACCCCAAAAGCTTTGCAGAATCTTTGTATTCAAGGGGATGACCATAAAGGGACAAAGAGGGACGAAGAACAACCCGTTTCCGCGTAAAAGTCATGGCACAAGTCTTAGAAGTAGAGAACTTGAAGCCATGATCTGTGGCCCAAGACGACACGGCATCAATTGCAAGTTGAAGCCGGCGTTGAAGGAGAGGCGAATCATCACCCTGACAACAAAAGGTAAGATCATCGACATAGAGAGCGGAGAAGACACCAGAGGAAGAGAGGAAAGAAGACCATTGAGGGCAACCAGAAAAAGAGTAGTGCTCAGTACACTACCCTGGGTCACACCTTCGTATTGCTGAAAAGAGGGAGAGAGCGCGGTACCAAAGCGCACCCGAAAGGAACGATGAGAGAGGAAGCTGCGGAGAAAGAGAGGGAGATGACCACGAAGGCCAAAAGAATGAAGTTGAGATAGGATATGATAACGCCAAGTGGTGTCGTAAGCCTTTTCCAGGTCAAAAAGGACGGCAACAACGGAGGTCTTCGCAGCAAAAGCAGTACGAATATAGACCTCCAAGTTCACCAGGACATCTGTCGTGCTGCGGCACTTGCGGAAACCAAATTGAGAAGGGGAGAGGAGGTGATGGTGTTCCAGGAACCACATCAGACGAACGTTAACCATACGTTCAAAGAGTTTGCAGACACAACTTGTGAGAGCAATAGGGCGAAAGTCCTTAGGGGAAGTACCCAGAGACCCCGGTTTGCGAACAGGGAGGACAACGGCATCGAGCCAGTCCTCAGGGACTGACGACGACTCCCAGATCCGATTATACAGACTCAGTAAATACTGAGACGTGCTCGGAGGGAGATGGCGAAGCATCTCCTAATGAATACCATCGGAGCCCGCCGCCGTAGAACCGCAGAGGGCCAGGGCAGAACGAAGTTCAGCGAGAGAGAAGGGATCATTATAGGGAAGCTGAAGATGAGTGCAGAAATCTAAAGGACGAGACTCAAGGACAGGTTTACGAAGAAGGAAAGATTGGGGAAGATGAAGACCAGAGCTAACAGAAGAAAAGTGGGAACCCAGTTCGGAAACGACCTGCAACGGGTCCGCCACAAGAGTATCATGGAGGTGAAGGACCGGTGAAACATCGGGAACGAACTTACCCACTATCTTGCGGATACGCTTCCAGATCTGGGCCAGAGGGGTTTCGGACGTAATTGTTGAGACATAAGATGCCCAACATTCACGTTTAGCCGTACGGATGGCCCTACGGGCCACCACACTCGCTTTCCGAAAGAAAAGAAAAGAATCGGACGTCTGCCTACGGCGGTGCCTCTTCCAGGCTGCACGCTTACAGCGGACAGCCCGAGCACAGTCCGCATTCCACCAGGGAATGCACTTCCGCGGACCCCGAGAGGAAGAGCGAGGAATAGAGCGGAGGGCAGCGTTGAAGACAGTGTCATGAAAAAGGAGGAGAGCGCGAGAGAGAGGCAGAAGGGAGAGGTCAGAGAGAGTAGCACTGAGGGTAAATAGGGTTCAGTCTGCCTTAGCAAACTGCCACCAAGGGAAAGAGAGGGAAGGGCGAAAAATGAAAGGAAAGAAGGATGGGGAAATGATCACTTCTATGGAGGTCATCAAGAACCTGCCACGTGAAATCTAAGTAAAGAGAAGAAGAGCAGAGAGAAAGATCAAGACAAGAAAGGGTGCGAGTCCGAGAGTCCAAATGAGTGGGCTCACCAGAATTCAGAAGAGACAGGGAAGAAGAGAGGAGAAACGGCTCAAGGAGGCGACCCCGGGTATTCGTCAGAACGTCACCCCAAAGGGAATGACGACAATTGAAGTCACCCAGCAGGAGCACAGGCTCCGGCAAGGAGTCTAGGAGGTGTTTCAAATCAGGAAGAGAGAGCGGGACACTCGGGGGGAGATAAATGGAACAAACTGTGTACCATTTCCCCACAAAGATACGAGCAGCAGAACAATGGAGAGGCGAAGGAAAAAGTACAGGAACAAAGGGAACATCAGCACGAATTAAGAGAGCAGAAGAATTAGAAGCCCCAGCAATGGCTGGGGAGGGGAGAGAAACGAGTAGCCACGAAAACGACCAAGACGAGCACCAAGCATTGGCTCCTGGAGACAGACACAAAGGGGCGAAACCCGCGAAATCAGAAGTTGGAGTTCGAAGAAATTGGCGTAATAACCTCAAACGTTCCATTGAAGAATGGACAACGACGAGAAGAGAAAGGACAAAACCAGAGAACAAGGAAGAAACCAAGGCGAAAGAGCAACAGAGCACGTTAAAGAATATCAGGGTCAGCAAAGTCAGGGTTAGGGGGCATGGGTAAACTGAGCAAAGACGGAGGGAAGGAAACGGGAGAACAGATCAGAGGTGGGCGGGCGGGGTACGGAGGAGGAGGAGGAGGAGGAGGAAGAGGAGGAGACAACGGAGAGGAGCAGTCAAGGACAGCAGCAGGAAGAGGGGGAGTAGAAAGAGGGGAGCGCACCCCAGCAAGAGCAGCAACCGAAAGGGAAGCAGGAGCCAAAGAAACCTCCATAGTAGGAACAGGGGGCGCAATCACTGAAACGGGAGGGGAAGGAGCAACAGAACCAGACATAGGAGCTGAGGAAGAAAGCGAAGCCTTCTTACCCACTGGGGAAGAGGAAGGAGAGGAGCCAGGCTTACGCTTCTGACTTAAAGAGACCGGTGTCCTAGCAACTACGTACCGGGCAACGGATTCCAGTGTCTCAACAGGAGAAGCCGAACGAGAGCACACACGACGGCCGCTAGGAGAGCGATGGACATCCGCTCGCACCGACAGGCGGTGGGGAGAGCCGATAGATGGAGGAAGAGGATGGGAAGGAGGATCGGAGGGGGACGAGGAAGAAGACACAGGAGACATGACAGACCGGGTAGAAGGAAGGGGAACCCCGGACAGAGGACCAGGAGGAGGATCCTTCGGGAGAGAACCCAAAGGAACAGAGGAGGGGGCAGTGGGGGCATCAGGGTCCAAGGCCCGGAAACGGTTGCGAGTCTGAGGAAGGCGGGAAGGACGAGGAGAGGAAGAGCGCAACACGCGAGCATAAGAGATATGAGCATAAGGCGGGAGCCGGCGAACCTGGCGTCTTGCCTCAGGAAAAGATAAACGCTCCCGGTGCTTCAAGTTGAGGACGGCTGCCTCAAGCTTGTAATGGACACACGCAAGGGAGAAGGTAGGATGGGCCTCACCGCAGTTGAGGCAACGAGCCTGGGGAGAAGTGCACTCCGACTTAGAGTGACCTTCGCCACCACACAAAGGACAGAGAGAGACAGTCCCGGAGCAGCGGAGGGCACCATGCCCAAACCTCCAGCACTTGTTACAGAGCCGAGGAGAAGGAATGTACTCCTGGACAGAGCACCTGGCACCAGCAAGAATGACAGAGGGTGGAAGGGTCGTACCATCAAAGGTAATCTTCACAACCCGGAGGGGTTGACGGCGACTACCACGAGGGGGACGAGTAAACGTGTCCACCTGGAGAATAGAATGGCCCTGGGCAGCAAGGATATGTCGAATATCGTCGTGGCAGTCGCGCAGGTCCCGAACACCGGTCGCAACATGGGGCGGGAGCAAAATAGTGCCAACACTGGCATTCAACTGAGTGTTCTTCGAGACCCGAACAGGGGTCTCGCCAAGGCAGGATAAGGCAGCCAAGCGGGAAGCAGCATCCTGAGAAGGAGCAGCAACGACACGTGTACCGAGACGAGTGGGGTTGAAAGTAATGGAGGCATCCACGGAATCAACGAGATGTCGATGGAGGGAGAAATCGTCAGGAGGCGCAGAATCAAGAGGGAGGAGATCAAAATATTTGGCCCACGAAGCGGGACCAAACAAGGCTTGATAGGTAGCAGAACTGGAAGGAATCGAGCGAGGGCGGCCGTGACGAGGACGGCGGTGAGAACCCCCAGAAAGAGAGGGGTTAAAAGGCGCAGTAGTTACAACTAGAGAAGGAGCCGCGCCAGGGGACGAGGTAGTCACCACTGGGGGCCTGGGGCTCGACCCAACCCCAGAGGAGGGAGGGGAGCCAGGGGAAGGAGTCAGAGAGGCCAAAGGAGGAGCAAGGTCGGGGCCCAATGTAGCGGAGGCTACAGAGCCCGGTCTTCCAATACGGACCGACTCGGGGGCTTGGTCGCCCACCCCACGAGCCTGAGAAGGTACACCAGAAGCAGCCGAAACAGGGGTTATCATCATTACGAAAAGTAGAATTCATTCACGAATGTGCCCCCACACCCACCATGTAGCCACAATTAGAGGCAGGACACCCAACAAGAAGCTATCGCCGATCTTGCCGGGGCCTCCTAGGGGTGCGTCGCGAGTATACGCCCCACAAACGCTACCTTAAGAAACCGACAGTCCGTCGAGATCGGGTTCAGTGACGAAAGGGGGATTGACAATAAAACGTTCCCCCTCGCTCTCGACGTCGGGTACTACAGTTCTACGGGTGCAAGAGTATGCCTCCTCAAGCACCCGGGCGTCAAAATAGAAGAAGTCCAAGGGAAGAACCAGAACGAGCAAAAGGTCGGCAGGAAACGGCAAGCAGATAGGAGAAGAGGGGGGAGAAAAACGAAACAGAAGGAAAAGGAAAAGATGCCCTGCAGAATTGGAGAGGACGACAGCAGGAGCACAAGGCTAGAAACGGACAGAGGACTGTCCCAAGGAGCATCACACTCCGGCAGCCGTCCACTAAGCCCCCACACAGCGACAACGAGCTGAGCGGGGAGGGGGTTACTGTGAACAAGGAACAGCCAATGCTGGATCTAGACAACTACTGGATGAACCGGATTAAAGGACCCGAGAGCCATGAGGGCACTACGAGAGTCAACAACTACAGAGGAAGACTGACAACGAGAAAGCAAGAGACGAAGAGCATAGAGAATAGCATAAAGTTCCG
Source organism: Procambarus clarkii (assembly GCF_040958095.1). Taxonomy (NCBI): domain Eukaryota; kingdom Metazoa; phylum Arthropoda; class Malacostraca; order Decapoda; family Cambaridae; genus Procambarus; species Procambarus clarkii. The sequence continues at coordinate 6,144,855 of NC_091160.1, forward strand.
CTGTAAAGATGCTAGTCTCCGGAGGTAAGCGACACATATAAGTGCGATCAGGAAAAACACCGTCCGCCGACTTAGACCCATCGGTGAAGACAGAAACGGGGAGGGAGTGAGAAGAAAAGTGCTCAAGGAAAAGGCGTTTTAGAACCGTAGGAGGGGTAAAAGCTTTAGTGATACGGGTCAAGGAAGTACAAAACCGCGGAAGAGGGACTCTCCATGGGGGCAAAGAAGGAACAACACAAGGAGAAACATTAGAAATACAAACGGAAAGAGAATCCTGGAGGCGAGATAACCGGACAGGAAGAGGGAGGTGGTGAAGAGGAACAGGAACCGCAGGAGGGGTAAAAGTTAAAGCACGACAGAGGCGAGAGGAAGGATGTTGTAAGGACCGCGCAAGATAGTGAAGACAGTAGTGATCACGGCGGTCCTAGAGAGAGGAAGCCAGTGTCAACGTACAAGCTAAGGACGGGAGTCGAACGAAAGGCACCAGAACTGAGGCGCAACCCAGTATGGTGCAAAGCATCAAGACGGCGAAGAGTAGAAGGAGTTTTTTTTTTATTTTTATTTTTTTTATTTTTTTTTTTTTTTTTATTATTTTCTACCACAGACGTGGCCACACATTTACAATGCTAACCAGCATATATACATTTTCTTCTGTCCTCCATGGACAGGGTTAGAGAAGTGTTAAACATACAGTTCAAGGGTTTATTGAACACTCAACCACAGAAGGTGATTCGGTGCTTTTAAAATGCTAAGCTAACCTACATACGTAAATACAAAGATACACAGATTTACGTACGCCCTACATAAAGTATTAGATGTGTCTTTTACATAGTGTCATTAATGTACATTCACAAAGGTGAAATGTAATTCTCATCAGCTTCCATATATGCTTTATACCCATACATATACATACACACACACACACATACATATATACACACATACATGCATTCACATACATTTGTCTCATTTACCCTGACAGGGTGAGGTAGCTGATAAAGAAACTAGTGTGCAATTAAGCACTTAATCACTGAAGGTGATGAAGGTGCTTTTACAAGCTCAGGTTATATAGTTACATCACATACATACATTGTATGATTGATACATTACATGGTCAATTTTGGATACAAGTCCAATATATCATCAAGTGTTCCAGTACTCATATAGTAACTACAGAGTTCAGCATACCTTAGCCCAGGAGGGCGAAAGTCAGTCAGTATGGGACATTCTACAATATAATGTTCAAGAGAGTGCATGTTTTCTCTTTCACAAAGTTGACACATTGTGTACTCGACATTTGGGTTTTGAGAAAGCTGCCAGAAGGAGTAGCAGACGAGTAGCAGTAGAAGGCAGTAGAAGCAGTAGAAGTAGAGCAGACGAGTAGCAGTAGAAGGAGTAGCAGACGAGTAATCAGGGCAACCATAATCGAGATTAGACAGGACGAGAGAGGAATGTAAAGTAAGGAGAGTGCGCCTATCTGCCCCCCAAGAAGTATGGGACAAGACCCGAAGGAGGGTAAGGGCGTTAGAGCACTCAACACGGAGGTGAGAGATATGGGGAGACCAAGACAAACGAGTGTCAAGGAATAACCCCAAAAGCTTCGCGGAATCTTTGTATTCAAGGGGATGACCATAAAGTGACAAAGAGGGACGAAGAACAACCCGTTTCCGCGTAAAAGTCATGGCACAAGTCTTAGAAGTAGAGAAACTTGAAGCCATGATCGGTGGCCCAAGACGACACGGCATCAATTGCAAATTGAAGCCGGCGTTGAAGGAGAGGCGAATCATCACCCTGACAGCAAAGGGTAAGATCATCGACATAGAGAGCGGAGAAGACACCAGAGGAAGAGAGGAAAGAAGACCATTGAGGGCAACCAGAAAAAGAATAGTGCTCAGTTCACTACCCTGAGGCACACCTTCGTATTGCTGAAAAGAGGCAGAGAGAGCGGTACCAAGGCGCACCCGAAAGGATCGACGGGAGAGGAAGCTGCGAAGAAAGAGAGGGAGATGACCACGAAGGCCAAAAGAATGAATTGAGATAGAATATGATTTCGCTAAGTGGTGTCGTAAGCCTTTTCCAGGTCAAAAAGGACGGCAACAACGGAGGTCTTCGCAGCAAAAGCAGTACGAATATAGACCTCCAAGTTCACCGGGACATCTGTTATGTTGCGGCACTTGCGGAAACCTAATTTAGAAGGGAAGAGGTGGTGATAATGTTCTAAGAACCACATCAGACGAACGTTAACCATACGTTCAAAGAGTTTGCAGACAACTTGTGAGAGCAATAGGGCGAAAGTCCTTAGGGGAAGTACCCAGAGACCCCGGTTTGCGAACAGGGAGGACAACGGCATCGAGCCAGTCCTCAGGGACTGACGACGACTCCCAGATCCGAATATACAGACTCAGTAAATACTGAGACGTGCACGGAGGGAGACGGCGAAGCATCTCATAATGAATACCATCGGAGCCCGCCGCCGTAGAACCGCAGAGGGCCAGGGCAGAACGAAGTTCAGAGAGAGAGAGAGAAGGGATCATTATAGTGAAGTTGAAGACGAGTGCAGAAATCTAAAGGACGTGATTCAAGGACAGGTTTACGAAGAGGGAAAGATTGGGGAAGATGAAGACCAGAGCTAACAGAAGAAAAGTGGGAACCTAGTTCGGTAGCGACCTGAAACGGGTCTGCCACAAAAGTATCATGGAGGTGAAGGACCGGTTAAACATCGGGAACGAACTTACCCGCTATCTTGCAGATATGCTTCCAGATCTGTGGCAGAGGAGTTTCGGACGTAATGGTGGAGACACAAGATGCCCAACATTCACGTTTAGCCACTCTCTTTCCTCGCACTCGCTTTCCAAAAGAAAAGAATCGGCCGTCTGCCGATGGCGGTGTCTCTTCCTGGCTGCACTCTTACAGCGGACAGCCCGAGCACAGTCTGCTCTCCACCAGGGAACGCACTTCCATGGACCCCAAATGAAAGAACGAGGAATACAGCAGAGGGCAGCGTCGAAAACAGTGTCATGAAAAAGGAGGAGAGCGAGAGGGAGAGGTCAGAGAGAGCAGCACCGAGGGTAAATACGTTCCAGTCCGCTTTAGCAAACTGCCACCTAAGGAAGGAGAGGGGAGGGCGAAAAGAGAAAAAGGTGCCACAAGGATGTAGAAATGGTCACTGCCATGGAGGTTATCAAGAACCTGCCACGTGAAATCTAAGTAAAGAGAAGATGAGCAAAGAGAAAGATCAAGAAAGGAAAGGGAGAGAGTCCGAGAGTCCAAATGCGTGGGCTCACCAGAATTCAGAAGAGACAGGGAGGAAGAAAGGATAAACGGCTCAAGAAGGCGACCTAGGGTGTTCGTCAGAACATCACCCCAAAGGGAGAGACGACAATTGAAATCACCCAGCAGGAGCACAGGCTCTGGCAAGGAGTCATTAAATGTTTCAGATCAGGAAGAGAAAGCGGGACACTCGGGAGGAGATAAATGAAACAAACTGTGTACCATTTCTCCACAAAGATTCGAGCAGCAGAACAATGGAGAGGCAAAGGAAAATGTAAGGGGACAAAGGGAACATCAGAGCGAATCAAGAGAGCAGAAGAATTAGGAGCTCCAGCAAAAGTTGGGGGGGGGGGAAAGAAAGGAATAGCCACGAAAGCAACCAGGACGAGCACCAAGCATCGGCTCCTGGAGACAGGCACAAAGGGGCGAAAACCGCGAAATCAGAAGTTGGAGTTTGAGGAAATTTGCGTAATAACCTCGAACGTTCCATTGAAGAACAGACATCGACGAGAAGAGAAAGAACAGAGGACAAGGAAGAAACAAAGGCGAAAGACAAACATAGCATGTTAAAGAAGATCAGGGTTGGGATCAGGGTCAGCAAAGTCAGGGTTAGGGGGCATGGGTAAACTGAGCAAAGACGGAGGGAAGGAAATGGGAGAACAGACCAGAGGTGGGCGGGCTGGGTCCGGAGGAGAAGGAACCCAGCAAACACAAATCATCTACACAACGTTCGCCTATCTCTTCCCATAGGTGTGGGAATGATTTGCATTGAGAATGGTGCAGGAGAGCCTTTGAGAAACTTTTACTCAAAAAATCCAAACACAAAGGTTTAATTATAAATTGTTTTTCTACAATTATTTTCTTCCAAATGTAAAACAAATAGTTTTTACATGTTTAAATATAAAATTTATGGTGTTTTTTTGTAAAATTCATTAATAAATTGTGAATGATATATATTGGCTGAGTGAAACCTTTAAAATCCATTTAGTTATAATATGAACAGAAAAAAGTAGTTTTCCAAATTTTCTAAAAATCGCTCTTTTTAACACAATTTGACTCCTTATGCATTCCACTAAACACTAATATCATGTTTAAATATATAATTTATGTATTATTCCCTAAGATAATTTATATAAATTATAAAAGTTGCTGGAAAGTGGTGAGAAAGAATCTGAAAACGTTTTGTTGTCTTATATTGGCGTGTTCTTATTAACTAGAGTGAGTAAGAGTGAGCGAGAGTGGGTAAGAGTGAGTAAGAGTGACTGAAGGTGAGTGAGAGTGCCAGAGAGTGTGTAAGTGTGAGTAAGAGTGAGTATAAGTAAGAGTGACTGAGAGTAAGAGTGACAGAGTGAGTAAGAGTGAGAGTAAGGGTGACAGAATGAGTGAGAGTAAAGTGATTGAGAGTAAGGGTGAGTATGAGAGTAAGAGTGATTGAGAGTTAGTGAGAGTAAGAGTGATTGAGAGTTAGTGAGAGTAAGAGTGATTGAGAGTAAGAGTGATTGGGAGTAAGAGTGATTGAGAGTAAGAGTGATTGGGAGTAAGAGTGATTGGGAGTAGGAGATAGAGTGAGAGTAGGAGTAAGAATGAGAATAAGAGTGATTGAGAGTAAGAGTAAGAGTAAGAATGAGAGTAAGAGTGATTGAGAGTAAGAGTGATTAGGAGTAAGAGTGATTGGGAGTAAGAGTGAGAGTAAGAGTAAAAATGAGAATAAGAGTGATTGAGAGTAAGAGTGATTGGGAGTAAGAGTAAGAATGAGAGTAGGAGTGATTGAGAGTAGGAGTGATTGGGAGTAGGAGTGATTGGGAGTAAGAGTGATTGAGAGTAAGAGTAATTGAGAGTAAGAGTAAGAGTGAGAGAGTGAGTATGAATGGGTAAGGGTGACTGAGAGTGAGTAAGAATGACAGAGTAAGAGTGACAGAGTAAGAGTGACAGAGAGTAAGAGTGACAGAGTAAGAGTGACAGAGAGTAAGAGTGACAGAGTGTAAGAGTGACAGAGTAAGAATGACAGAGTAAGAGTGACAGAGAGTAAGAGTGACAGAGAGTAATAGTGACAGTAAGAGTGACAGAGAGTAAGAGTGACAGAGAGTAAGAGTGACAGAGTAAGAGTGACAGAGAGTAAGAGTGACAGAGTAAGAGTGACAGAGTAAGAGTGACAGAGTAAGAGTGACAGAGTAAGAGTGACAGAGAGTAAGAGTGACAGAGTGAGAGTGATTATGAGAGAGTTAAGAGTGTGAGGTGTGAGAGGGTAGCAGGCCAGGGAGGCAGGATGTGTGGTCACAGGCGAGGCCTAGGCCTCGTGATCTCTAATGTTGGTTTTTATATATATGTGGGATTTTTTGTCCTGTTTCAAATTATAATTATTTAGCAGGAATGTAATAAGATATTGCACAGTATTAATGTGACAATAATATATGCATTATTTCCTTGATAATCAAACTTGTTGTTCAAAGATAATATACAATCTTTGAAGGAAACATTTTGAGAGCGCGAGCTGGCAACACTGGGCTGGTGGGTGAGAGAGACATATGGTTAGTTTTGCTCAGACCTTCAGTGGTGAAGGGTGTGTCCCAGCTGGCCGCCACCTGCCGCCCACCACCAGCCGCCACCCGTCACCACCCACCACCCACCACCAGCCGCCACCCACCACCCGCCACCACCCACCACCTGCCGCCACCCGCCGCCACCCACCACCAGCCGCCGCCACCCACCACCAGCCGCCACCCGCCACCACCCACCACCCGCCACCGCCACCCACCATCGCCACCACCCACCACCCGCCACCAGCCGCCACCCGCCACCACCCACCACCAGCCGCCACCAGCCGCCACCCGCCACCCGCCGCCACCCGCCACCGCCACCCACCACCGCCACTCACCACCCGCCGCCACCACCCACCACCCGCCGCCACCCGCCACCCACCGCCACTCGCCACCACCCACCACCAGCCGCCACCAGCCACCGCCACTCACCACCCGCCGCCACCACCCACCACCACCGCCACCCGCCGCCACCACCCACCACCACCAGCCGCCGCCGCCACCACCACCCACCACCACCGCCGCCACCACCCATCACCGCCGCCGCCACCACCACCCACCACCACCGCCGCCGCCACCACCCATCACCGCCGCCGCCGGCACCACCCACCACAGCCGCCGCCGACACCACCGCCACCACCCACCACAGCCGCCACCACCGCCGCCACCACCAGCCGCCACCGCCCGCCACCATCACCACCAGCCGCCACCAGCTGCCACCACCACCAGCCGCCACCACCACCACCACCAGCCGCCATCACCGCCACCAGCTGCCGCCATCACCGCCACCAGCTGCCACTACCACCAGCCGCCACCACCAGCCGCCACCACCGCCACCACCACCTGCCACCAGCCGCCACCACCGCCCGCTATCAGCCGTCACCGCCCGTTGCCACAGCCGCCACCAGCCCCCCCCACCGCCGATCGTCACCACCCACCACAGCCGCCGCCGCCCGCCACCGCCCGCCACCACCCACCACCACTTGCCGCCGCCACCCCCCACCACCACCCGCCGCCGCCACCCCCCACCACCACCCGCCGCCGCCACCCACCACCCGCCACCCGCCGCCGCCACCCACCACCCGCCACCCGCCGCCGCCACCCACCACCCGCCACCGCCGCCGCCACCACCCACCACCACCAGCCGCCGCCGCCACCACCACCCACCACCACTACCACCACCACCGCCGCCGCCACCACCACCGCCGCCACCACCCACCACCGCCAGCCGCCACCACTCATCACAGACGCCGCCACCCGCCACCACCGCCAGACACAGCCGCCAGTGTCCGCCACCGCCGCCACTGTCCGCCACCGCCGCCACTGTCTGCCACCGCCGCCACTGTCCGCCCCCGCCACCACTGTCCGCCCGCCGCCACCACTGTCCGCCCGCCGCCGTCACTGTCCGCCCGCCGCCACTGTCCACCACCGCCGCCAAAGCCGCCACGGTCCGCCCGCCGCCACTATCCGCCACAGCCGCCACTGTCCACCCGCCGCCACTGTCCGCCCGCCGCCACTATCCGCCACCGCCGCCACTGTCCTCCCGCCGCCGCCCTGTCCGCCCGCCGCCACTATCCGCCACCGCCGCCGCCCTGTCCGCCCGCCGCCACTATCCGCCACCGCCGCCACTGTCCGCCCGCCGCCACTATCCGCCACCGCCGCCACTGTCCACCACAGCCGCCACTCTCTGCCGTACAGCCTCCCCTCTCTCCGTTAGTAAATAATTATAATTGTTAGTAAATAATAAAAGAAATATAAATTATTAGATTTTTTTACCCTTAAATTGGTTTTAATATTTAAATTGAAAATAATAATATAATATAAAATATAATAAAAATAATATAATATAAAATATAATTTAATTTCAAGAAATTTAACTTTAAACACAAAGATGTGAAAAGGGTTCAGATTATTGGCTCAAACCTTTCATAAGAGATTCATATTGGTATATGAATGGATTATGAATGATTCAGGTTAGGATTGTAAAGTTGCCACAACATCTCAAATTAGTGTTAGATACATATGTCTTGGTTATAAGTTTTGGAAACCTATTTAAGTCCACACACAATATCGTATCTGATACGATAAAACAAACGTTTCCAATACTTTCAAATACTTTCCAGATATGTTGTGGCAACCTAAAATTGTTTGCTGGGAAGAGACAACGGAGAGGAGCAGTCAAGGACAGCAGCAAGAAGAGGGGGAGTAGAAAGAGGGGAGTACACCTCAGCAAGAGCAGCAACCGAGAGGGAAGCAGAGGCCAAAGAAACCTCCATAGCAGGAACAGGGGGTACAACCACCAAAACGGGAGAGGAAGGAGCAATAGAGTCAGTAGTAGGGGCCGAAGAAGAAAGCGAAGCCTTCTTACCCGCCGGGGAGGAGGAAGGAGAGGAGCCAAGCTTACACTTCTGAATTAGACACACTGGTGTCCCAGCAACTACGTACCGGGCAACGGATTCCAGCGTCTCAACAGGAGAAGCTGGACGAGAGCACACATGACGGCCGTTAGGAGAGAGATGGACATCAGCCCGCACTGACAGGCGGCGGGTAGAGTCAATAGACGAAGAAGGATGGAAAGGAGTATTGGAGGGCGACGAGGAAGAAGACACAGGAGACATAAAAGACCGGGTAGAAAGAACGGGACCCAAGACAGAGGACCAGGAGGGGGACCCTTCGGGACACAACTCAAAGGAACAGAGGAGGGGGCAGTGGGCGTATCAGGGTCCAAGGCCCGGAAACAGTTGTGAGTGAGGAAGGTGGGAAGGACGAGGAGAGGAAGAGCGCAACACGCGAGCGTAAGACGTTGGCATAAGGCAGGAGCCGGCGAACCTGGCGCCTCGCCTCAGGAAAGGATAAACGCTCCCGGTGCTTCAAGTTGAGGACGGCTGCCTCAAGCTTGTAATTGATACACGCACGGGAGAAGGTAGGATGGGACTCACCGCAGTCGAGGTAGCGAGCCTGGGGAGAAGTGCACTCTGTCTTAGAGTGACCTTCGCCCCCACACAAAGGACAGAGAGAGTTCCAGAGCAGTGGAGGGCACCATGCCCAAACCTCCAGCATTTGTTACAGAGCCTAGGAGAAGGAATGTACTTCTGGACAGAGTACCTGGCACCAGCAAGAATGACAGGGGGAAGGGGGGGGGGGGGGGAGGGTCCTACCATCAAAAGTAATCTTCACAACCCGAAGGGGTTGACAGCGACGACCACGAGGGGGACGAGTAAACGTGTCCACCTGGAGGATAGAATGGCCCTGGGCATCGAGGATATGCCGATCATCATCGTGGCAGTCCTGCAGATTCCGAACACCGGTCACAACATGGGGCGGGAGGAGAATAGTGTCAACACTGGCATTCAACTGAGCATTCTTCGAGACCCGAACAGGGGTCTCGCCAAGGCAGGATAAGGCAGCCAAGCAATCCTGGGAAGGAGCAGCAACCACACATGTACCGAGATGAGTGGGGTTGAAGATAATCAACCCGTTCTCGCAAATTCGTAAAGTCAATATTAACTTATTAACTACGTGCATAGGTGATATACTAAACATAATAGATACCCTTAAAAAGATTCATAGAAAACACCAACCTTACCTAACCTTGTTAGTATCTTAAGATAGGCATCTTATTGCTTCGTAATTACAATTATTACTTAACCTATACCTATTATAAGTTAGGTAATAATTGTAATTACAAAGCAATAAAATGCTTATCTTAACATGCTAAGTAGGTTAGGTAAGGTCGGTGTTTTCTATGAATCTTTTTAAGGTTATCTATTATGTTTAGTATATCACCTATGCACGTAGTTAATAAGTCAATATTGACTTATTACATTTGCGAGAACGGGTTGAGATAATAGAGGCATCCACGGAATCAACAAGATGTCGATGGAGGGAGAAATCGTCAGGAGGCACAGAATCAAGAGGGAGGAGATCAAAGTATTTGGCCCACGAAGCGGGACCAAACAAGGCTTGATAGGCATCATAACGGGAAGGAACCGAGCGAGTGCGGCCGTGTCGAAGATGGCGTTGAGAACCCCCAGAGAGGGGTTAAAAGGCGCAGTAATTACAACTTGAGATTGAGCCATGCCAGGGGACGAGGTAGTCACCACTGGGGGCTTGGGGCTCGACCCAACCACAGGGAGGGGAGTAGTCAGAAGCCAAAGGAGGAGCTAGGTCGGGGCCCCAATGCAGCAGGGTCTACAGAGCAAGGTTTTCCAACACTGACCGACTCGGGGGCTTGATCGCCCACCCCCACGAGCCTGAGAAGGTTAAGGAGGAACAGAATACAACATAGATACGAAAAAAACATTCATTCCCGAATATGCCCCCACACCCACCATGGAGCCACAATTAGAGGCAGGACACCCAACAACAAGCTATCGCCGATCTTGCCGGGGTCCCCCCAGGGGTGCGTCGTGAGTATACGCCCCAAACGCCACCTTAAGAACCGCGAGTCCATCGAGATCGGGCTCAGTGACGAAAGGGGGTTTGACAATAAAAGGGTCTACTCGCACGAGACGTTGGGTACTACAGTTCTACGGGTGCAAGAGTATGCCTCCCCAAACACCCGGGCGTCATTAAAGAAAGTCGAAAGAATAATCAAAACAGGCAAAATGTCGGCAGGAAATTACAATATGATAGAAGAGGGGGGAGAACAATGAAACACGATGAAAAGGATAAGGTTACTGCCAAATGGGTAAAGACAGCAGCAGGAGCATAAGGCTGCAAAAGGACAGGACTGACCCATGGAGCATCACACCCCGGCAGCTGCCCACCAAGCCCCCTCACGGCAACAACAGGCCAGACAGTGAGGGGGCACACGAGCATAATATACGCTAGTGAAAGAGGAGAGATGGCGGACTTTGCGTCTCGCCTCAGGAAAAGAAACTATTGCGGTGCTTCAAATTGAAGTCTTCCTAACATTTGTAGTTTATACACGTGCAGAAGGTAGGGTGGGCGTCACCGCAATTGAGGTAGTGAGCCTGGAAAGAAGAGCACCGTCTTAGTGACCAGAGTCACCCCTCATGGGGCATACACTGCAATTGTGCATTTGAGGGTACCATGCTCAAATTTCCAGCACTTATTGCAAAGTCTAGGAGAGGGAATGTACTCCTAAGTGGAGCATCTGGCACCAACAAGAATTATAGCAGGTGGAAAGATTTAACTATCAAAAGTGATCTTCACAATGTGTAGAAGCTGATGACCATGAGGGGGGTCGCGTGAACATAACCTGTAGGACTGAATGACCTTAGGCTTCAAGGATATGTTTAATATCCTCGTGGCAGTCTTTCAGGTCCCTAACACCAGTCGCAACATAGTGCAGTAGGATAACTGCCAACACTGGTATTTAACCGGGTATTTTTGGAGGCCCCTAACTGAGGTGGGGAGGGGGGGGGGGGTCTTCTCAATGCTGGACAATATGGCTAAGCAGGTAGCTGCATCCTGAGGAGCAGCAGCAATGACACTTGTACCAGTACAGGTGGGGTTAAAAGTAAGAGGCATCCACCTAATCCACGAGATGTTAATGAAGGAAGAAATCTTCAGGACGTGTAGAATCCGGATGGTTGAGATTAAAATATTTAGTCCATGTAGCAGGAATAAATAAGGTGTGGAACGTATTAGCACTGGAGCGAATCTTATGAGCGAGTCTTAAAAAGGGGGGAGGGGAGGTTAGTGCCAAACACCCAACGAGAGTGGGGGGGGGGGTGAGGTAAAAAGCGCAGTTGTCTCAATGAGAGAAGTAGCCACTCCAGGTGATGAGGTGGTCACCAATGGAGGCTTGGGGGCTCAACCTACCACAGAGGGAGGGTGAGTGAAGGGCGTAGTCGGGAGGGTCAAAGGAGTAGCTTTGTCTGGGCCCAATGTAGTGAGGGCTACAGAGCCTGGTCTTCCAACAGTTCGACTCGGGGGTTGGGGGTGCGCTGGTCGCCCACCCGACGAGCCTGGGGAGTTATACAAGGATCATTCAGCAGCAGCAGAAACTAGTATGTAATAATTACATTCCATGGTGGTTATTGGGGCTTATTCGTGAGCCACAATTAGAGGATAGGACACCTACGTACATATATACGGCGCACATACGGCACACACAGACGAGATAAAGCACCTGAATTATTGGGATCGTCTCAAAGCTCTCAAAATGTATTCACTAGAAAGGAGACGAGAGAGATACCAAATAATACACACATGGAAAATACTGGAGGGCCAGGTCCCAAATCTGCACAGTAAAATAACAACGTACTGGAGTGAACGACATGGAAGAAAATGCAGAATAGAACCAGTGAAGAGTAGGTGCGCCATGGGCACAATCAGAGAACAATGTATGAACATCAGAGGTCCACGGTTGTTCAACGTCCTACCAGCGAGCATCAGAAATATTACAGGAACAACCGTGGACATTTTCAAGAGGAAACTAGATTGTTTCCTTCAAGGAGTGCCGGACCAACCGGGCTGTGGTGGGTATATGGGCCTGCGGGCCGCTCCGAGCAACAGCCAAACTCTCACAAGTCAAGTCTGGCCTCGGGCCGGACTTGGAGAGAAGAACTACCAGAACCCCATCAACGACTTGGAAAGTAGAAGAACTCCCAGAACCCCATCAACCAGGTATCAACCAGGTGCCTGACAAGACAGACCCCCGCCCCACCCCCAGGGGTGCATCGTGCATCATACGCCCTGCAATTGGCAATCGCCACCTTAAGAACCATCAGTCCGTCGAGATCGAGTTCAGTAACGTCGGGTACCACGGTTCCATGGGCGAGTGCCTCCCCAAACACCTGGCATAAAAATAGATGTCAAAGAATAATTAAGAATGTCAAAAGGTCGGCGGGAAAGAATTAGTTGAGGAGTGGTAGTGGTGGTGGTGGTGGTGGTGGTGGTGGTGGTGGTGGTGGTGGTGGTGGGGGGGGGGGGGTGGGTCGGGTGAAGAAAAAGGGAACTTCAGAGGAAATAGCAACCAGCACAATTAGTTAAGACGGCAGCAGGAGCACAAGGCTTCAAAAGGACACAGGACCGTCCCATTGAGCATCAAAGCTCGGCAGCCGCCCACTAAGCCGCCTCATGACAACAGGCTGGAAAGGGAGGGGGCAACTTGTTTTTAACTGCCGATATCCGCTATGTATAAACGAAGAAAATTGTAGTCTAGTAAAATTACTTTTGCCGTTCCGTTTCAATTTTTCGTTCTATCCATTACTATTTTTTTTTCCTTCTCAATTCAATTTATGCTTTGATCTCTTAGTTTTAAATTTTAGTCTGTTTCCCACATATTGCTTGAAACTGCACATTGGTGTCTTTAGGCATATTATGTACCTGCTCAAAATCCAACATTTTAACATCTTTTATGTATGCACTTTTATCTGAATAAATATTATATACCTTATACATAAATCATGCATTTAACAAAGATTAAAAAAATTAGCAGTTTGTAAAGGTACACACATTTCCCGTCCAGCCTGAGCCCGTTACCAGTTTTGCACCGCTCTGGCAGGAGCCGAGGGATACCACTTACCGGGCCTGCAAAGGCGCCAAATACATGTTGGTGCACTTGAGCACTGCCTCGGGCAACACCCTTCTCTTTTTAAACAGTTCAACGATATTGTACATTCTCTCAGGCCGTTGCGAAGTCTTCATCTTGCACCATAGATGGTGCATCATTCACAAGTACAACACCCAGAGCAGGCATGAGGTCGGGGGGCCGAGCCAACCCCAGCAGCTCCAGGCGGCCACTTAACACGGCAATCAGTCCTCTGCGGAGGGATTGACAAACTTGCACCTTTATCTAGCAAATAATCAACTTTTGTATTTAAAAACTTACTACCACTATACTTAGGCTATTAGCAACTATGAAATAAACAGACTTTCTAGAGGTTATTAACAAGGAAAATTTATGAAATCGTTATTTATACACGACTAGTGCACAAGTGCTAACATTCACAAAAGCATTAAAGATAATTCAGATATTCATCATGGCAATCACTTCCATCTTGTCGAGAGCAGCAGTGAAGGTGTCGAAAGCCGCAGCAGCATGCGACTCGAGGCCAGTCCGAACTTCACGCCGCCGCCTCACTACTGCTTTCACCAAAGGCATGGTCGAAGAACTTTATGACCGGTTTTCTAGTGGGGTCGAACAACGACACGAAGAGCAGCACACCACCGAGTAGGAAGCCAGCCACACTAAAACAATCAGGGGGATGAGTAAATTAACACATCAGCAAAGCTACATTGCTTAAAATGTTCTTACACTAAAATGGTAATAATTATATCAAAAGTGTGGACGATAGTCACTTTGAACTGTTTTATAAGATAAATATGAGCATGGCAGTAGTTTAAGGCTGTGTAAACAGTAGGAACACATTTAGCCTGGGAAAGGGGGAAGGGGATTGATTGTAAAACATCCAAACGTACTTCACTTTTGCAGTTGTCTAGAATCTAGATCACACTAATCTGTGCATTATACATAGGGTGTATGATTTTGTAGTTAAATAATAATTTGTAGAGTTGCGCCAATAGTGTACAGCATTTCGGCCAAACCTAAAAAGATTAATATTTTGGTAACTTATCAAGTAATCCTTAAACGTAACTAGAAATTTAACAATTTGAACTCTTGATAATGCTGAAGTAGACTACTACTTTTAGACATCATAGCTTTAAGTGAACTATCCAAGTGATAATGTTTAAGTGACCACGATAAAGCCAAAACCTGAAGCCCGATTAAGTGACCACGATAAAGCCCGAAAAACATGCCCAAATTTCTTGGCCAAAACGCTATTCATATTATTAGCTTTAGGTATTTTATGTACAAGCTCTTTATATCCTACATTATGTTTGCATCATCTATGTATGTACTTTGTCCTGAATAAAACGTTTAATTCAATTTAAAACGTGCATGAACACGCTGGCTTCCTGTCCCGACAATTGAAATTGAAATAAGTTTATTGAGGTAACACATAAAAGGGATGAGGTAGCTCAAGCTATTCTCACCCTGTTCAGTACAACGTGTTCTTACATATGTAGACACACATCAAACAAACATATTGCCGAACATTCTGCGAGATAAACATACATTTCCTCCTTTACACAAGTAGTATGGTATCAAACGTACACACAAATACTTTTATGACTTAGGTATACTGTATAGACATTTTGCAAGACAATTTAACAAAAGTTTACAGTCTTGGTGCAAAATTCTTTTATCTCTCCAGAATATCAACCTTTCCGTTGTGACACATCCAAGCTATTTGTTCAGGAACAATCCTTCTGTTTCTATATACATTAATAAACTGACAATCAAGAACATAATGTGAAAGGGCGTGAGACCTTAACATACCACATAGTTTACACTTCGTGTCATTACCATGAACACCTATCCCATATTCCCACTAATATTTGTACCAAAGCCTGAGCCGCATGTGCACAGTAATTCCAAGCATTTCTCCTTTCACCATAAGTAAAATGGGTGTTTTGACTCGCATGTAGTGTTGCATGGTTTGACTTTCCTCATACATGATACCTCTCCTCGCCGCTTCTGTATGTGCCTGTCCCGACAATGATTTATTATTATCATCATCATCATCATCATCATCATCATCATCATTAAGAGTAAATGAAAAGTATGGGCGTCATTTGGTACACAAGTCCGATTCGACGAAGCTAGTTTTCCCCCTTAGTCCTTAGTTTAAAAATAATTATGTTGTTATGCTAGGAAGTATTCGTTTAGGTTGCATTAGAATGTTGGTCTAGGTTTTGCTTATTTACTTAAACCACAATTGGGAGACAATTCCACAATATTGGATCCTTTTATTTGCTTTGGATAAGTGACAAAATTTCAGGGGCTTTGAGTGACTAGTTCCATTTCACCCCTTTAAGTAGCATTTCTGTTTGTAATTAAGAACTTTTAAAGTGAACTGCAGAAACGTTATGGATTTTGCAAGACAGTTATTTATACCCACTCTTAATAAAGAGCAAAGTTTTAATTTTTCAGAGTGCGTCAATTAAATAGCCTATGAAGTTATACTATTACAAGCTTGGTTCTGCTCAACCCTTTACGATGCCTTAACCCTATTCTTCTACAATACTGCGTAGGCTCTAACAGCTCTGAGTAGCTATTAGAGAGTAGGCTCTAGCAATCATCGTTAATGTCATCTGCAGTTTATTCATTCCTACGAACATTGTTGGCAGACAAACTAAAGCATAATTGAAGCCTTTCACAGCCTAAATGGAATGAAGATTCCATCACTTACACTAATATAGACCACCAAAGGTCAACGTTATAAAATTGCAAATAAAAATAAATCTTAAGGAAAATTATCAAATTTTAACAAATTAAAAATATACCAACAACACTTCAAGTATGTTTATTGAGACAAGAAAAAAATACATCTCAAAGGGATAGAGTAGCTTAGGCTATTTCTACCCCCCTCCCCCATTGCCCAACAGCACTTACTGTACCCGTGTAGACTGTCAGTACTTTAAATGGCTATGTGTACATTAATAAATTACCAGAAAATTTTAACCTTCAATCACTGTGGCACAAATTGCTTCGCAATAACTTGCGATCCTCGTTTCCAATCTTTCAGAACTTCTGCTTTATATAATTTTTTACCTTTCCCTGTTACAGCAAGGGAAGATTTTAATGCTTTAACTTATTCAATATACTGTACTGACCAGCCACAAATTGCAGGGCATTGATGCTCTGCTTCATTTACATTAATTATCCTGCCGGGAGTCAAGATTTAAAGCTGACTGCTTAATATAAAAGCTTAGCTTGGAATGTTACAAAATCTGCACATTTACCAGGTATTACTAAAATAATTTTCTTGGAAACTAGGTTATAATCTAACCTAGAAATTATTTTAATACGAGTTTCTCAGAGCCGAACAGTTAAAAAACTGCTTACCTGTACACAACGTTGCCGACTGTGGAGTCTGATCTAGCCAAGGGGACTTCTGTCCGCAACCTTTCCAACTCCACCTTCGTCTTGGTTGCTCCGTGTTCGTCAAGAGGAACACCCATACCCTAGGCATCCCCAATCACCATTAGTAGTACACTGAAAAAAATTACCTTTTGAAAGTTACAGCTCAAACTAATCTACACCCAAGTTATTAGGTATTTTGAATCCTATTAAACCCCTGTATATTCTTTACAGGTTTTAAATAAAAATCATTAATTATTATTATTGTTTCAGAGCAATCCTGGTGGGTTTGATGCTCCCTGGATACTAGTCTGGGAGATGTTGAAAGAAAAATTAAGAACTAGTGCAGACTAACGTCTGAATTTTCAGCCACATACTAAAAGCTATAAATTGAGTAATTGCTGCACAGAATAAAGGGTTTCGAATCTCCTTGGTATGGGTATCAAATATAACCCATCATAATGACAGACATTGTTCTATCTGCGGTTGGCTAGCCGCTCCCTGCCACGTCCTTACCGGGCGTGTAAAATGGTGCCGATTCCTAAGATTTCTAGGCCAGGAAACACTCCCCCCCCCCCCTCTCACACTATTGCCTCATTATCGATTCTTCTACGATAGTGCAGCCGTTTCATTAGACCGTAAACAGACTTTCAAGCTGACGAGATCGACGAGAGACAGAAGTGTTACGGACCCGAATCCAGCGTTCGAGCCTGGAGCAGTGACGACCACCCCATCTGTGGGTCAGCTCCCGAAACCCCCTCCAAATGGACGACGACACCTGGTGAGGACGAGGTGTACTGGCCACAAGGGTTAGTTTCCCGTCCTGTTCAGCTCATAACACAGCCGCTGCTGACCTCTGGTAAGGTGGAGCTTAGACAGCAACGCCATCTATGGAATGGATACGTCGGGCGTTTGTGTCTAAGCCTGTAAGTGAGGTGCTTTAGAGTGTCCCTGTTACTGATGACGTGTCTGATTACAGAGTCGACCTGGGACTGCTGTAATGGAAGTTGGATCAGTCTACCCAAGGCAGTCGTCTCGTCTCCAAGTGTTTGCTGCAGCAGCTGTGAGTCGCCCCCGGATGAACACTGTGGTGTTGACCTGCCTGTGAAGTGGCAGTTGAGGGATTGTCATATCCGGGACTGACTAGTGGAGACGCTTAACCACTGGGGAGTTGTGGCAAGGAGAGTGATCTGTGGTATCACACGAGGCTCCTGACAAGGGTTCGCTACCTTAGTATCGATCGTGGAGTGACCTAACCAGCGTCGCTGATTTGGAACCTGACAGCTATCTGCTGGACTTGTGGTTGACGGCCTCCACGACGGTGCCCCCAGTGGAACTGTGACTTGGCTGGCCTGTGGCCGGGGTAGACTCAAGATTCTTGAAGGATTCGTCGTGAGGCCACAAGAGCACCAAGAGCTTGGCATCGTGAGCACCGTGGAGATCCAGAGTCTTCAGAAGAAGACAACAGTGTATATAATAGTGTTTATATCCCCCCTCCCGTGTAATCTTCTTATATATATTTATTGGTGACGGTAATTATATTATTAAGTTTTTGACTATTTCCCTTCCCCTTTAATTTACTTGTGTTACGGATCTCATCCCTTGAAAGCCACTACTGGCTTGGGGCTGGATACCCTTCCTCTAACAACATCAGAGTAAGAACCCGGTTGCGACCCGAGAGGGCCGTAACATAATTCCTGTTCATTCATTCCTGTGGATGGATGCGCTGAAAACCTTTAGATCCTAGATGTTCTTCTGGCTGAGGTCCAAGTGCTGAAATTCCTGCGCACCTTGACATTGAGGAGACTTTCGACAGCGTCCCTCATGCAGCCATCGATCGGCCCATGGAGCGCAAGGAAATCACCAAGCTTTTAGGGATATTATGTCGGGCTATGATGGCGCCTCGACAGTCATAACCAGTCAGAACGTGAAATCTAAGGTAATCCCTGTGACTAAGGGAGTCAAACAGGGATTGTCCCTAGTCCTTTTCTTTTCAATTTGGCAAGTGCCTCATCAATCGCCTATATGAAGAAACTGAGCCTGGGGATTCGTCTGGGGGGAGTAAAAAGGTGTCTGTACTAGCGTTTGCAGATGAGCTGGTCGTGGCAGCAGAGACGCCGACCGGCCTTCAGGTATTGATATGTGTGATACGTTGAGTGGCGCTGTCTTGAGGGTCTACGCGGGAAACTGCCGATCACCGAGCCTACAAATTGATGGCAAACGCAAGAATGGTATCTTCACAAACGAGGTTCCATGTCGAGGGCACAGCCATGGACTATTGGTATCACTGACGAGTACAAGTACCTAGGTATTCTTGTTGGCGACTGTGTCAGGGGCATCTCCTCTGTCTCACTGAGGAGGGTCTTATCACGCAGGCCCCCCTCAAACCTCAGAGGTTATACGTGCTAAAACACCACCTCGTTCATAAACGACGACCGTCTTATTCTGGGCATGGTGTACAAAACTGAGCTAGCAAGAATCAAATGGAGGATGAGGCAAGCTATCCGTAGCTGGCTTCGTTCACCGCACGACAATAGTAGTAGGCTTCCATCAGTCTCTGGAGACCATGGAGTTGCGCTCTGGTGTCGGTCTGGTCTGAAGTGGTCTCACCAGGGCGCAAAGCCAGGGTAGGTTGATTTGGGGAGAAAGCTGTTACCCAGGCAGCAGGTCTCCCCCTCCCCCCCCCCCTTCTCCATGGCGCTGAAAGTCTCCAATGGAAAGGCACACACACCAATACGATTGGTTCCAGCGCCGTCGCAGGAACTGAGTTCCGGGGATAACCTCGAAGTAGTTGAAAAAGGGCACAGGGACCTCCAACACCAGAGACCGCCGTGGACGTGGCCGGAGAAGAACCACCCCATCAAGGGTATTAACGACCCCAGCCTCTTGAAGCAGAGCTTGGGCCGCACGACCCTCGGGAGGTGGACGTTCCGATCCTGCACCTACGTGTTCCAGACAAAGATCGTCACAGCCCTCTTTCACCCGAGGCCTGCCTTTTTCAAGACCAAGAAGAAGGAAGAGTGATTATTATAATATAAATATTTAATAATTATTATAATAGTAATAATTATAATGGCTCCGTTCACCGCACAATGCAATAATATGCAGGATAAGATACCCATTAGGTCGAGCCTTGAAGTGCGGACAGCTGAAGAGAAGTCAGCGAGAGGAAATGCTGAAGTTGTAGAGAAAGTGCCAGGGCTTGACCTAGCTGCATGTCTTAAGTCGATGCTGAAACAACCCCACAACTGGCAAGGCTTCGAGTCGGGTCAGGAAGAGCGGCAGTGGCGGTGCTTCATTCTAGGTGGTGACTGTCTTCGGTGGTGTCTTAGTTTTCTTTCTTCACCTATTTCTTCTTGCTTCGTGTTATCATTTGATGTTTATTCTTTTACTCAGCATAGTCCTGGGGACAAAGTTCGGATACCAGTGTGGATTTATCGCATGCCGAGAAGATTGCGTCGTTGTCAACCATTTCACATTAGCTCCTAGAGTGTTCTTCATACCTTGTGTATAATATACGGCTGGTGAGAAATCTGAATTCGGGAGATCCAAATGCAGTGTTGTCACGTTGTTAATATATTTCAGTTACTGCTGGAGAATCAATCATGGTATCTTACGAGTCTGGGGTGGTGAGTGTTTCAATGTCAACAGAGGCAGTAGAATCAGAAGACAGGTGGAGGTCTGCAGGAGCAACTGATATTGGTGCCGATGCAGGTGATGTAGTCGCCGGTATAACTGGAGTAATATGTGGTTGGTCTAGAGTGGCAGTTTGCAGAGGTAATGGAGCTGTAGCAGGTTGCAGAGGGTGGGCGCCGGCAGAGATCTGCCAGTGCAGCCACTGCCACCGCTACGTCTGCCAGTGCAGACGTAGCTGTAGTTGTGAAGAGTTCCTCAGACATATTAAATGTTGGTAGACCATTGGAAGCATATAGTATGTTTAGAATTCGTGCGAATTCCTTGCAGTTCCTGCCTACCACCATTTCAACAAGGTGGACGAGTCCGAAGATGGTACTATGATCGATGTTGGGGAACAACTGGTGTGGTGAAGGCTGGCTTGTTGATTGGCCAGAGGCTGTGGCTGTTGCGGCTGAGTCGATGATTGGTTGGCGGACTGGGAGCTAGACCCCCATTGGCTTACAGGTTGTGCAGACGCTCTGCCTCCGCCTGGAATTTCAGGGAATTGGCGGCTTGCACGTTGAAATTTGATGGTGTTGGTCTGCCTGGCGTCGAACATCTGTATTTCTTCACGTCTTCGGGGCACTCTGCGGCGACGGCAGTATGTTCGCCATCGCAGAGAAGGCATTGAAGATATTCGTTCATGCAATTTTTTGAAGTGTTGGTTCCCAGTGCACTTGCTGCACCGTTGGTCCCGAGATGTACAGTTCTTTGTGAAGTGATCGTAGCTAACACTTGTAGCATTGCCGAAGCCGTTAATAGTGTACTTTGGTGATTACACAGACATTGCAATTGCGTGATGCATTAAATGAACACATCCACAAGGGCCGTGACGAAGATTCGAACCTACATCTGAGAGCATCCCAGACGCTTCTTTTATCGAATGAGCTACAACATGGTCAAAAGAATTTTAACCAGAAGTTCTACTGACCTTACTGGACCCTGCAGCCTCTCAGACAAACCAGGATTTTACAAAATTCCCCCCCCCCCCCCCTCTGCACTCTAGCTATGTCAACAGGCCGTTCTACGTCTTTCGCCATTACTTCATTACGCAAGTCACAATAGCGTGATGCATCGAATGAACAAATCCACTAGGGCCGTTATGAGGATTCGAACATGGGGGAATTTCGTAAAATCCTGGTTTGTGTCTGAGAGGCTGCAGGGTCCAGTAAAGTCAGTAGAACTTCTGGTTGAAATTCTTTTGACCATGTCGTAGCTCATTCGATAAAGGCAGCATCGGATTCTCTCAGACGTAGGTTCGAATCATCGTCACAGCCCTTGTGGATTTGTTTCTTTGGTGATCTGTCCGGGGGGGGGGGGTGCTAGCGATTCCAAAGCACCAGAAGCCGTTGGTAGTAGCAAAGGTAGCTTCCTTAGGCGATGTGGAGGTGACCTTCATGGTGGAAAGGTGGCTGTCATGTATAGATTGATTGATTTAGATTAAGCCACCCAAAAGGGGGCACGGGCATGAATAGCCCATAAGTGGAGGCCCTTTGGAGTCATTACCAGTACCAATAGCTGGTTCTTGGGATCTGTGGATGGATGGCATCTTCATGGTCGCTTGCAGTTTATGACCCGCAGGAGGCTTAGTCGCCAGGTTGCAGTTTAATGTGCAAATCAACGGTTTATATCTGAACAGAGCAACGCCGGCAGTTTGGTACCATCAGGATCGTCGTCCTTTGAAGAATTGCATTTGTCCATCAGGGAATTTGCGGTGAAATTCTGGGTCGTGGTATTCTTTTTTCAGTATTGTGAGATTATTGTAAGCGTTCATGGAGTGGGCGTGGACATACTTTGGGTGCGGGTATTTGTTCTGGCTGATTAACTTGTTACGTCTATGGGCCAATTATCGTCTGATGTGTGTTGCCATTGAGCTCACTATGTGCTGTTCTTTCCGATCAGCAAGTATTTTTGTTTTCTTAGTCGTCTTCGGTCGCAAGGCCATTCTCGTCAACGTCGGCTCTGGGAAGCCTCGGTGTTGGTTGTGGGAGTTTCGCGTGGTCCGTTGTTTTTGGATGTGGTGTCTTCGTTGGCAGGGGTAGCCAGTGTGGGTGGCGTCCCTGTTACCGGACTGGTTGTGGGTACTTTTGCAGGGTCGGACACCGGGCCGGCCCCAGGTGGAGGAGCTGGGAGATGGTCGTCTGGTACTGTCACCGTCGGAAGTCCATTTGCAGTGAGCAACCTCTTGTTGTTTTAGATTTAGCTACTCAGAACGAAGTGTCCATGTAGCACGGGCTATGGTGAGCCCGTAAGGAGCTTGTTAATAATGTGGATGTATAGGTTGATTTCGTTGCCTGCCAATTTGTCGGCAAGGTGTAGAAGCACCGGTAGGAGGGTGTTGATGGTGGCAACTGCAGCAGCTTCCCCAGCGTTCACGGGCAAGGCCGGGAAAGCAGGCGTAGGCGGTTTGGCTAACCGAGTTGAGGTGGTGCTTGCCATCATTTTTGTTTCTTCCTGATGGTGGAGACAGTTGGGTGAAACTTCAGTGTGCGGGCCATTGCAGAGTAGGCAGCGTCAGTGGAAGGATGTGCAGGCTTTGTAGTGATGCTCCTGGGCGCAAATACTGCATTTCTGCACTTACTCGGTGCACTTACTGGTGTAGTGGGAGTATCGGTAGCACTTTAAGCACTGGCGGAGCTCTGTGTATCGTTCTTTGGTCATGTGGGCAGGTGGAATCTTAATTCCGGCGCACTAAAGGCCGTGTTCTTTGACTTGGGTTGCTGCAATGACCGTGAAGGTCACTTTCAGTGTGGGTCTGCGAGTGTTGTTGGAGTTGGTGCTGATCTTGGCCACTACCATGGTCAGCGTCAAGTTCAGGAAATTGATGCTGGCGAGGATTTCGTCGTCGCTGCGGTCAGAGATCCATGCGCTGATGTGTCTGGCAAACAGTCCTGTCCGCCAGGTGGCATCTAGGAGGAGTGAGGGTGAGGCCGACGTCTAGCAGCGTGGTCGTGGAGGAGGCGGCGAATAGTTTCTCCAGGTCATTGTCGCTGGAGAAGAGAAGGTGAATACCTCTGGTCTCCACGATGTCAGGTGGTGAGATATTTTTGATGGTAGAGACCTTTGGTATACATGCTTAGTACCAGAGGGTTGCACATTACTGAAGAGGCCTCCCATCTCTTTCTGGTATAATGCACTGGTTTAGGATGGGGTCTGACCTAGAGTAAAGGTCTCTGAATGTGCACGACACGCCCGAATGCGTTCTTTTATACTGACTGGAAGGACGGTGGTCTGGGGGATGCCCGAATTTGGCTCTTCGATCCGGCTGCACAAGAACAAGCATTTCAGTAGTCTATTTGAGTCGGCTGACCAAACGGGCAAGGAAGCAGCCCTTCTACCAGCATTTCCCTCCCTGTTCGGCCCATTGTTGCCATGAGGGGGCTTGGTGGGTGGCTTCCAGAGAATGATGCTCCATGGGACAGTCCTCTGTCCTTTTGAAACCATATGCTCCTGCTGCTGTCTAAGTTTGCCGATCGCTTTTCCTTATGTTTCGTTTTTCTCCCGCCTCTTTCTAATTGTCATTTCCTGCCGACCTTTAGCCTGTTTTGATTATTCTTTTGGACTACTTTTTGACGCCTGGGTGATTGAGGAGGCATACTCTTGCACCCGTAGAACTATACTACCCGACGTCTAGAGCGAGGGGAAGCCTTTTAGTGTCAATCCTCCTTTCGTCACTGAACCCAATCTCGACAAACTGCCGGTCCTTATTAAGGTGGCGTTTGTGGGGCGTATACTCATGATGCACCTCGGCATGATCAGCGATAGCTTCTTGTTGGGTGTCCTGCCTCTATTTGTTGCTCCATGGTGGGTATGTGGACACATTCGTGAATGCAAGTCTGACCTCTCGTCCTTATGTCAAATTCTGTTCCTCTTCTACCTTCTCGGGCTCGTGGGGTGGGCGACCAAGCCCCCGAGTTGGACCGTGTTGGAAGACCGGGCTCTGTAGCCCCCGCTACATTGGGCCCCACCCTTGATCCTCCTCTAACCATTCAGACTACTTCCCTCGGCTCCCCTCCCTCCCTTCGAGGTTGGGTCGAGCCCCAAGCCCCCAGTGGTGACAACCATGTCCCCTGGCACGGCTCTGACTACTGCGCCTTTTAACCCCCCCCCCCTACCTCTCTCTGGGGGTTCTCAATGCCGTCCACGCCACGGCTGCGCTTGCTCGATTCCTTCCCGACTGATGCGTTACAAGCCTTGTTTGGTCACACTTTGTGGGCCAAATGCTTTGATTTCCTTCCTCTTGATTCTATGTCTGACGATTTATCCCTCCATAGGCACCTTGTTGATTCAGTAGATGCCCGTTACCTTGAACCCCACCCTTCTCGGTACACGTGTTGTTGTTGCTGCTGCTGCTGCTCCTCAGGATGCAGCCTCCCGCTTGGTTGCCTTATCCTGCCTTGGCAAGACCCCTGTTAGGGTCTCTAAGAACGCTCGATTGAATGCCAGTGTTAGCACTATTCTCCTCCCGCCCCATGTTGCTACTGGTGTTCAGAATCTAAAGGGCTGCCACAAAGTTATTTGGCATATCCTCGAAGCCCAGGGCCATTCTGTTCTCCAGGTGGACTTTTACTCGTCCCCCTCGTGGTCGTCGCCATCAACCCCTTCGGCTTGTGAAGAATACCTTTGATGGAAGGACCCTTCCGCCCTTTGTCATTCTTGCTGGTGCCAGGTGCTCCGTCCAGAGTACATTTCCTCTCCTCGGCTCTGTAGTAAGTGCTGGAGGTTTGGGCATGGAGCCCTCCACTGCTCCAATACTGTGTCTGTCCTGTGTGTGGGGACGAAGGTCACCAAGTCGGAGTGCACTTCTCCCCAGGCTCGCTGCCTCAATTGCAGTAAGGCCCACCCTACCTTCTCCTGCTCTTTTATACATTAAAAGCTTGACGCAGCCGTCCTCAACCTGAAGCACCAGGAACGTTTGTTTTTTATCGAGGCGAGGCACCAAGTTCGCCGTCTCCCCCCTTATGCTAACGTCTCTTATTCTCACGTGTTGTGCTCCTCCTCTCTGCGTCTTTCGCGTCTTTCCCGCCTTCCTCAGTCTCGCAACAGTTTCTGGGCCTTAGACCCAGACATGCCCACCGCCGCTTCCTCTGTTCTTTTGCGTTCTGTCCCAGAGGGTCCCCCTCCTGTCTGTGTCTGGTGTTCCCCTTCTTTGTACCCAGTCTGTCATGTCTCCTGTGTCTTCCTCGTTTCCCTCCAATCCTCCTTCCCTTCCTTCTCCTCCATCTCTTAAGGGGGCATATTCATGTAAAATTAAAAGTGGTTCAATTTGCTTATAAATTTATTTATGAAATGGTTATAGAAAGGGCTGCAACTGGTCCAAGTTTCACCATCACACCCTAAACAGAAAAGGAGAAAAAAAATACACAATGTATTATGCAACGAATGTTCAACATTCTCAAATAATATCAGGGAACACATGTGTCAACTAAAATGTCTACCATGTGCTGTAGAAGCACAAACTTGTAATAATTGTAATATGTATGTGCAATATATTTATGTAATTTTTTTTTCTTTTTTTTTCCAATTTTTTTTCTCGTTTGTTATCAAGGGATTTGCATGAAACTTGCACACCTTGCTCATTGGATGCCTATCTGCAAGGGTGCCAATTATGAACGAAATCTGTCGAAGTCAAGCTCAGCTACAGGTGGCCGAACTTGGATCTTTATTTTACTCTGGAAAGTAATTTACACCTTCAAAGTACTTCAGAGCCTTCATTTATTAATCAATTTACATGCAAATTACACCTTATATGTAGCGTTTGTGCTTCTACAACATGGCGTAGACATTTTAGTCCAAAGTCTGTGTTGATTTTATAAAAATTTATAAATATCATATATTGCATATTTTTTAGAAGGGTAACTTTGAATAATTATATTATTGCACTAAACACTTTTTTGATAATAAAGAATTCTAGTGATCAGTTTTATGCGCTTAATTTAATATCTGAGTGTTATAGAAATGATTTTAGTTGACACATGTGTTCCATGAAACTATTTGAAAATTCGTTGCATAATTCGTTGTTTATTTTTTTTCTCCTTTTCTGTTTAGGGTGTGATGGTGAAACTTGGACCAGTTGCAGCCCTTTCTATAACCATTTCATAAATAAATTTATAAGCAAATTGAACAACTTTTAATTTATAACGATTTAAAATGATATGCCCCCTTAACTCTCCACACCACCTGTCAGTGCGGGTTGATGTCCATCACTCTTCCATCGGCCAGTGTAAGCCTTGCTCCTCTCCTCTCTCCAGCAGGTAAGAAGGCTTCGCTTTCTTCCTCGCCCCCTACCTCTGACACTCTCTCCATCCTGTCCTGTATCGCTGGTTCCGCCCCCTGTTCCTGCTTTGGAGGTTTCTTTGGCCCCCACTTCCCTCTCGGTTGCTACCCTTGCGTAGGTGCACTCCCTGGTTTATGCCCCTCCTGCTGCTGTCCTTCACCCTCGGTTCTCTTCCCTCCTCTTCTCCAGACCCTGCTCGTCCGCCCCTGGTCGGTCCTCCAGCTCCCTTCCCACTTCCTCTACTCAGTTTACCCATGCCCCGTAACCCTGACCCTGATCCTGCGCTTCTTTAATGTGCTGTGTTCCCTTTTCACCTTTGTTTCTTCATTGTTCTCTGTTGCTGTCCTTTCTCTTCTTGTCGATGTCTATTCTTCAGTGGAACATTCGTGGTTATTACGCCAATTTCCTTTAACTCCAACTTCTGCTTTCACGATTTTCGCTCCTTTGTGTGTCTCCAGGAGCCGATGCTTGATGCTCGTCCTGGTCGCTTTCGTGGCTATTCCTTTCTCTTCCCCCCCCCCTTCCCTTAGCTGTTGCTGGGGCTCCTAACTCTTCTGCTCTCTTGATTCGCTCTGATGTTCCCTTTGTCCCCATACTTTTTCCTTCGCCTCTCCATTGTTCTGCTGCTCGAATCTTTGTGAGGAAATTGGACACTTTCATCTATCTCCCCCGCCCCCCAGTGTTCCACTTTCTCGTCCCGATCTTAAACACCTACTCGACTTCTTGCTGGAGCCTGTGCTCCTGCTGGGTGATTTCAATTGTCGACATACCCTTTGGGGTGGTGATCTGACAGACACCCGAGGTTGCCTTCTCTAACCATTCATCCTCCTCTTCTGTCTTCTGAATTCTGGTGAGCCCACTCATTTAGACACTGACTAGCACCCTTTCCTGTATTGATCTTCCTCTGCTCGTCTTCCCTTTACTTAGATTTTGAGTGGAGGGTTTTTGATGCCCTCCATGGAAGTGACCATTTTCCCATCCTTGTTTCCTTTTTTCTTTTCACCTTCCCCTTTCCTTCCCTAGGTGGCAGTCTGCCGAGGCTGATTGGCTCCTCCTTACCCTCCGTGCTACTATCTCCAACCTCTCCATTCTGCCTCCCCCTCGTGCCCTCCTCTTTCATGACACCGTCTTCGACACTGCACTCCGCTCTATTCCTCGCTCTTCCTTTTGCGTAACGCAGAAGCGAGTTCCCTGGTAAAATGTCGACTGTGCTCGACATCATCCGACATTAGCCGGACCATCCGTACGACTAAACGTGCATGTCGGATGTCTTATGTCTCCATGTCCGAAACTCCTCTACTGCTGATCTGGAAGCGTATCCACAAGATAGTGGCCAAGTTCGTTCCCAATGTCTCGCCAGTCCTTCACCTCTGTGGTACTCTTGTCAGACCCGTTGCAGGTTGCGACTGAATTGGGTTCCCACTTTTCGTCTGTTAGTTCTGGTTCTCTTCAATCCTGCCTTCCTTCGTAGGTCTCTTCTTGAATCTCGTCCTTTGAATTTCTGTACCCATCTTAACCTTCCTATAACGATCCCTTCTGAGCTTCAGTCTGCCCCTGGCCCTCTGCGGTTCTATGGCGGCAGGCTCCGATGGCATTCATTACGAGATGCTTCGATATCTCCCTCCGTGCTCGTCTCAGTATTTACCGAGTGTTTAATCGGGTCTGGGAGTCTTCGTCAGTCCGAGGACTGGCTCGAAACAATTGTCCTTCCTGTTTGGAAACCAGGGTCTCTGGGATCATCCCCTAAGGACTTCCGCCCTATTGCCCTCACGAGTTGTGTCTGCAAACTCCCTGAACCAGGTTAACGTTCGTCTGATGTGGTTCTTAGAGCACTACCACCACCTCTTCCCTTCTCAATTTGGTTTTCGCAAGTGCTGCAGCACAACGGATGTCCTGATGAACTTTGAGGTCTATATTCGTACTGCTTGTGCTGCGAAGACTTCTGTTGCCATCCTTTTTGACCTGGAAAAGAGTCATGGTTACCTGGCGGTATCATTCTGTCCCAACTTCATTCTTTTGGCCTTCGTGGGAATCGACCTCTTCCTCCAGAGTTTCCTCTCTCGTCGTTCCATTCGAGTGAGGCTTGGTACTACTCTGCCCCTTTTAGGCAATATGAGGGTGTGCCCCAATGTAGTGTTTTAAGTACTGCTGCTGTTGCTCTCAATGGTCTTCCTTCTTCCCTTCCTTCTGGCGTCTTCTCCGCACTATGTAGAGAATCTTACCTTGCCGTCAGAGGTGATGATTCGCCTCTCCTTCAATGGCGGCTTCAACTTGTGATTGATGCCGTAGGCCACCGATCATGGCTCCAGGTTCTCTCCGTCCAAGACTTTTGCTATGACTTACTCGAAAGCGTGTCATTCTCCGTCCCTATGTCACTTTATGGTCATCACCTTGTTTACAAGGATTACGCAAAGCTTCTGGGGTTAATCTTTGACACTCTTTTGTCTTGGTCGGCCCATCACTCTTACCTCCACGCTTAATGCTCTAAGGCCCTTTCCCTCAAGTTTTTGTCCCATACTTCTTGGGGGGGGGGGCATACAGGCGTCTTTACTTTCCTCACTCGTCCTGTCTAAACTATTATGGTTGCCCTGCTTACTAGTCCGCTGCTGCTTCTCTTCGCCGTTTTGATGTTTTGCACTTTACTGGGTTGTGCCTCAGCTCTGGTGCTTTTTGTTTGACTCCCGCCCTCAGCTTGTATGTTGACATTGGCTTCCTATCTCTTCAGGACTGCTATGATCACTACCGTCTTCGCGCTCTGGCGCTGTCCTTGCAACATGCTTCCTCTCGCCTCTGTCGTGCCTTTACTTTAATCCCTCCTGTAGTTCTTGTTCCTCTTCATCACCTCCCTCTTTCTGTCCAGCTATCTCGCTTACAGGACTTTCCATTCGTCATATTTCTCCTCGTATTGTTCCCTCCTTGCCCCTGTGGAGGGTCGCCCTTCCAAAGTTTTGTACATCATTGATCCACGTTGCTAAGTCTTTAACTCCTATGGTTCTGAAGCGCCTTTTTCTTGAGCACTTTTCTTCACACTCCCGCTCCATTTTCATCTTCACCGATGGGTGCAAGTCTGCGGACGATATGGGCTACGCCTGACTGCCCTTGTGTGTGTCGCCTCCCTTCCGAGACTAGCTTCTTCACAGCGGAACTTTATGCTATTCTCTCTGCTCTCCGTCTCCTGCTTTCTCGTTGTCTATCCTCGTTTGTGATTGTAGTCGACTCGGTGCCCTCGTGGCTCTAGGGTCCTTTAATCCTGTCCATCCGGTAGTCGTCGAGATTCAACATTGACCGTTTCTTATCTCTAGTAAATTTAATCCGTAGAGTTTTGCTGGGTTCCCAGCCATATTGGTGTTTCTTTAAAAGAGCGTGTGGATGCTGCCACTAGAGTCGCTATCTGCTCTTGTCCAATTTCCCGTAAAGGTATTCCTTTTTCCGAATTTTACCCTGTTATTAATTCCTCCATCCTTGCCCATTGGCAGGGTTGTTGGTAACAAACTACGTACTCTTAAGCATTGTGTCCCCATGGCCTTTCTCCTGTCACCATAACCGGTGGTTGGAAACGGCTCTAGCTAAGCTGCGTCATGGCCATCTCGCTTAACTCATGGACACTTAATGGAGATTTGAAATCAGTTTCGTGAAAGCCCTGACCTTGACATTCCATATATCAAATGTGGTAAAAGAGCACAGTAACGAAAGTTGATAATGATCACCCCTGGACATGGGTGGTCTTACCCTTGTGCCCCGAATAACCATGAAACTAGGGCGAGTTAACTCTGGCTAATGAGTCGTACATCTTGGGGTACCACTTTCCCCATGGCTATTCTGGAAATGGATGGCCTGACCGAACCTGTGAGAGGATAAGCTATGGCTGGAGGGACGTGTGCATGGTCCTTTTACTCTACTGGGGACTTTACTAGTGCAAGCCAGGCATGCCACCCTCGTGATATTCTTTTCCATGTGTGCATGCCAAGCAAGGTGATCATCTCTTCTACATGTCTGAAAACCCAACGCCATTTACTAATGCAAACACTATGCAGGTAATATTGCTGCTTTTGTATATATAAATTCACTCATAGAAGACGTGGCACAGTGGAATTTTCCGTCAATAAAAACTGAGATCATTGCCACAGCGCTATAAATTCACCAGCTATTCTGTTGGGAATTACTTAATACAGCAATCTTTGGACTCGAGTCAAATGAGATGTACTTATAATAATTGTCATTACCAAAATAGTAAATGTGACCTGTCTACCACTTGTTGACATCTGGACAAGAGCCAGGGCGTCAGTTGTGGAAGTGGTCAGCCATTATTGCTGACGCAAGTAGCAGAAGCAAAACACCTTAGAATTCTCCCTTGGACAGCTGTGTCACAGGAGTAAAGTACTTATGATATCAACAGACAACTACGTCTACTATAAGGAAAATATTACCCAAACCCGTTTATGTTTTTTTTACATTCCTAGCCAGTTATGTTAGGTAGATATAGGGCAAACAGTTTTCGCGCTTGCGGCGTTCTGAAAAAAAAACCATCAGCCCTGGGCTTTCGGCGTTTCGCACGCCTAAGCGGGAAGGCCGAAAAGTGTATACTCTTTTGAATGTCCTGACACTAATTGTAGGCGTACGTATTTAAATTTGGTATCACTGAACTCGCAATAAAATTCTCTACACGGACATATGCATATAAATATAGATTCAATGTCGTAGCCCACCCAAAACAGTGGGGGAAGTGGCCGAAGTGTTACCCGCGGCGGCATATCGGTGAAACCCACTTTGAAAAGTGTATATTCAATTCAGTCCCGACATTATTTTTCGATGTATTTCATTTTTGTTCCAATGTGTTCGCAATAGAATGTTCTGTAAGAACATAAGTATAAAAGGTCACATAAGAATGCGTTCGACCGGCAACATATAAAAACTACGTCGATTATACTCGTCGTGTCAATAATACAATTGTTTTACCACGATGATTCACTGCCACGCCGTTCTCTTTAATATGCTGTTCGGCTATTAGAGAAAACGTAAATTTCATGGCAAACATTTGTAAGCTATCCCCAAGTTGATCGGATAATAAATGGATTTTATACAAATATTTTTTCTTGTGACTCGCGAGCGCGGCACGCCAGCGTAGTCAGTAGGAAAATTGGTGATGACACTTGTCACCAAAGCGCGAAAGTGTTTAATAACACAGGCAATTATTCCTTGGTCCTTATCTAACTAATAATGTTTCCTCTGATATAGCTGTCATACACATATACACATTATACATGCACATACATACAATATGTACACACACATTATACACACATATATATTATATGTGAGAAAGCTACATGAACGTGCTAGCCATAGATCACTAAGAACTCTGACCCGGCCAGGATTCGAACCCATGCCGTCCAGGATCACCCCTAAACACACACAGTACCATGACCACCGCACCAATGATCATCTTTCATTAGACGATCATTGGTGCAGTGGTCACGTACTATGTACGTTTAGGGGTGATCCAGGACAGCATGGGTTCGAATCCTGGTCGGGTCAAAGTTCTTGGTGAGATTATATTATATATATATATATATATAATTCCTGCTTTATAGCAAGTGTCCTTTGACAGGAACAATTTAAGAGGAAGCAAGAATTAATCCTAGTAAACCAGTATATGGGGCTGATGCTAGCCTCAACGAGGATTATTTTGTCATCATCCTTGTTTATACCTGGTGGACCAGGCCTACCGTACAATAAGGTAAGACCTCACAATTTTCATTATATATGTAGATTAATACTGTAGTTTTCTTAGCTGCATACATAAATTTAATATAACCCCCTCCCCCCTAATGTGCAAGGAGTCGATTTGTGAGAATATTGCAGAAATAGTCAGGTAAACAGCATACAAATTGCTACTGAAATATATAAATTAGCGTAAATATAAGCACTAAATATCAAATAATTAAATATAAATCTCACAGGTCGGTTTACCACACTACAGAATATTATTTGGCATGCCTGCGATTTTGTGTTATTGGATATTTTAATATTTCTATGTATTGTTTATATCTCCACTATTTTGATGTACCATCTATTGTAACATACATGTTTAGTTGTTTTTAGGATGTAATTTTTTAGGGTTACTGCTGAGGGGCCTATACGACCCATGCCTTGTAGCAGGGCGTCTGGACCCCAAAGCCAGAGCAACACCCTTAAACCCCCCCCCCCCCCCCGCCACCACCAAAGTGGCAAGAGTTAGGGGACAAAAAAAAAAACACGCCTCCCAAACCTGAGCACTAAGTGCAAACTGAACAGGAACTGCGGTATGATCTCCCACACTACATTACCGCAAGCCTAGTTATCAGACCCGTTGGCATGAGGTACCTGGAGCTTTGCAATTACTTTATTTACTTTGTCAATAATGATATCCTCAATGCAACCAGAGTTTGCCGGTGCAGACTACTGATCACATGCCTTTGTATGACTAACCATCTTGTGTGATGGGGATTTTTAGCATCACGTAGCTAGTTTTTTGATATGCTGTACTCCCTTCATATAGTCTAGGGCAGCTGCACAAATGCAGTTGTACCTAAATGTGTTAATAAAAAGTGGTGTGCGCACCATTGGATCTGAAGGACCTTCCACAGATCATGGCAGTGTGTGTGTGCCGTCTTTCGGACACTTGCAGGCCTCCGGGGTCCTACCCTCAGCCGTGGGACCGATTGCACCATTGCAGATTCGTACCCCATGTCATTGGCGATCCTGGACAGCTTTGGTCAAGTATTTGACCACCGTCAAAGCAGCTTACTGGGCCATGATTTCATGAAGACTGACAAAAACTGCCTTTTCATATGGGTCGTCCTTTTAACAGATCAGAATGCCATACGACTCTGGACCAATACCTGCTACCTTACAACAAGCCATCAACTTTAAACTGTGCTAGATAAACTCACCGGTTCTGACTATTCTGCAACCTTTCATAGTAACATTCAGAACTCCCAAAAAACTCTTGAGGAATAATGCTGGATTTACACTAAACTCCAATATATGCAACTTTGCTTCACGAGACTTAATTTCTAAGTTTTCATGCAACTCCTTACTTCACCTCTACTGGCATTTCGCCAATGGGAAAGTGTCTTTAACAATTTGGGATTTTTCCTTTAGATTTTAAACAGGGCTTATCGATGAATCGACTGAGCTATGACAGGGTTAAAAAGGCAGTGTCTGGGATGCTACCGGACGCAGGTTCGAATCCTCGTCACGGCCCTTGTGGATTTGTTCATTTTATGCATCACGTTAGTGTGATCTGTGTGTAGTGTTTATGGATACTTTAGGCACTACATTCGTAACCTTTTGAGGACTGTCTCGCTAATGTCCTTTTTTTACTAGTATGCTAAATTCGTCTGGACATTTGAAACTTTAAAGAGCTTTCAAATTTAATTAATCGTGACTACCCTGTCTTAAGGGTCTCATACTTTAATGTTCTAAATCCAATAGTGTGTTTGCATCAGCAATGCCTATACTGCTGTCCCAATGTGACCAAGAAAACTTTTCCCCACGTCTTATTTCACCTAAAAGCTAAAAAGGTGTCTTACTTTCTAGGTGAAATTGGTAACTAAAAAAAAGTGTTCTACAAATCAAGGGCCCCAGAATGTGGAATGACTTTCCCAATCATGTCAAGCTGGTCGAGAGGTACAGCCTTTAAGATAAAGTACTACCTAATAAACTATGTAACCTACCTTACCCCCTAAATGTCAACCCATGTCTTGCTATTTTCAACAATGCTGTTAATTGACCAATTTGTAAAATTGCCGATTTCTGCCATAACCCCCCCCCCCTCCCCTTTGTATTACTTTTTTTCAACAATTTTTATTTTAATCTCTTACCATTAAGTTTTAGTCTTTTGTTTCCCCCCCCCCCCCTCCACACCTTGCCCTAAACGTTATGGGGTATTAGTGGCTTTAGGTATTATATGTACTAGCGCTATCTATAAATCCAACTGTTTTGTAACTCTTCCAAGTATGTACTTTCACCTGAATAAAAAATGAAATTATATCAACATTAGTGAATCAAAAAATGCATAGGGTCAATGAAAGTGCTACTGGAGCTTTTGGCTTAAGGGCAACTACAGCACACTGCCGTATGTACCCCCGCCATGCCGATACGTCGGAAAATACGCTAAATTCAGGAAAATGAGAGTTCCATGTTGGCAGAAAATCAGCTGCACCTCAGCGGGAAGACTAGAGCAGGCGCTTTGCTACAGCCTGGCATCTGCCGGGGCGGTGAGATCCAAAACCCTCAAAGAACCTACCGGAAGACTGATCACTATCACAGAACTCTTCTGCGCGCTCGTCACGCTAACCGACGTTAGCTCTCGACCAGTTAAGAGCTAATTGACGTTAGCTCAACCGTAACTGGGGGTTGCAACCTTTCTGGACCCGGTGTTTGTTCGTGGTGAAGCCCTTAGGCCAGGTCCTAGAACTGTGTGTAGGCAAGGTCTTTGACCTGGCCTACACACTGACCCTCGCCGAGCTTTATGGATTCGCAGTGATTGGCACAAACACAGGACTGTCTGCAGATAGTGAGTCACAATGGCTCACTGTCTGGATGAACTACACTAGCACTACACCCATGGATACTATTGATTGCATCACTACTTTCTTCAATACCACTGGAACACCTGCCACTAATCTTATCAAACATGTCAATACCAACAGCATCAAATTCCTCATTGCCTCTGAAGACATGCTCTAAATGCTCTGCAGAAGGCCATTTTCATATTCTTCTCTGCCCACACCCTAAAATGCACTAATTGCCATGGTGCTCATTCAGCAGTTGATAAATGTTGCCCTATGGAGAAAAACTCAAAACTCTTCGTACTAACCAACCTCGCACTCATGCACACCCTCACTCTTCCTCAACCTCCCCTAACCCATCCCATTACCAAACAGCATCAGCCAACTATATTCATGCAAGAGTCAATGCTACCCCTCACTACCATCACCACCACCCTACTACTGCACAATTTTTTTTTTTTTGGGGGGGGGGGGGAGGGGGGGAATATATACAAGAGTTGTTACATTCTTGTACAGCCACTAGTACTCTTAACGTTTCGGGCAGAGCCCTGGAATACGGTCCCCGCCGCGAAGAATCTTTTTTACAACCAAGTACACATTTTACTGTCGAGTTAAACAAAGGCTACAGTTAAGGATTTGCGCCCAGTAAATCCTCCCCGGCCTGGATATGAATCCATGACAAAGCGCTCGCGGAATGCCAGGCGAGTGTCTTACCACTACACTACGGAGAAACTCTGTCCTCTCCACCTCTCTTCCCTCACCCACCACCACCTTATTCTCCTCTTCAGAACCTTTCATATGAAAGTCACTGCCTGTGTACAAGCTGCTTACCTGAAAGCCAAGGATCGTGACTTTGCTGACTATCTTCCTATCTTTCTCACAATGGTCTTCCTAGTATCTCTGTCCCTCCTCCTCGGATCTTGCTCTGCTCCATTCTCTCCTACAGTTCTCGCCAAAAAACACCACAACTTCAGCTGAGGAAAATACCATACTTCCCCCAGAACCTCCAACTAACCCAATCCTGACACAGAAAACGGAACCACTGACCAGACTGCAGACCCTGTACTTGAAGTTGCTCGCCCACAGCGACTAATTTTGTGATAGTTGGCAGGGCGCATTACACTAGGTCAGCCCCACTCATCCTAAACATACCTTGGAGAAGATGGATGGCCTCCGAATAATTAGCATTGTCGGGTAAAGCACTAGCAAGCTAAAGTCACTGCACAAAAGATCGCAGGAAAGTAATCAAGACAGATCACAAGCCTGCCCACCGTCACTGTGACCCATCAAGGGGTGGCAATGCGCCATAAACGCTTCAAAGTCTAGACTAACCACCGTCGATGACATTGTATTAAAGATCAACCTCCTAAAGATCCCCAAGACATCGCAGTTACACCCATCGATATCGGCCGAGACTTTTGTACTTTTTAGGAATCAATGCTTGATTCTGACATTTATCACTATAAAGCATTTATGTTCATATATTCTTTCCTCAGTTTCTGGGAGATTAACATAGAACAAATGGACAGAGTTAAATGTAGCATGCTGTAGTGTGCTTTTATAAGATATTTTTGTTAATGCTATTGCATGTATGTTCATGGGGGGGGGGGATGATAACCATATATGGCTGTTCCAATGATGCGTGCAGAGTACCCAATAGAGCGTCACCAATTTGGTCCTATAATTCAGTTTTCTTGTGTGTACATTTCTTTTAATTACACCTTATTAGTGTTAAAAAGTATATTAGTGTATTTACAAATATGTTCATAAGTATTACTCTCAGACAGCAGAGTATCTAGAGATTGTGTGTTCCTTAGTTGGTAATGTGTAGACCCCACAATAGACCTCAACAACTAACCCCTCGCAACAAACCCCAACCCTAAGGCCAGCTTAGGTGCTGAACTCCTAGCATTTGCCCATATCACATTTCCAAACAACCCGGTGAAGCTGCTGGCCCAGCAAACACAAATGGTATAGAAAACGTTCATCTATCTCTTCCCATAGGTGTAGAAATGACTTTCATTGAGAATGGTGCAGGAGAGCCTTTGAGAAACTTTTAATCCAAAAATCCAAACACACAGGTTTTATAATATTGTTTTTCTACAACTATTTTGTTCCTAATGTATTACAAATAGTTTCTACATGTTTAAATATAAAATTTGTTAGTTTTTTTTGTAAAATTCATTAATAAATTGTGAATGATACTTAATGGCTGAATGAAACCTTCAAAATACATTAAGTTATTCTATGATCAGAAAAAAAGTTTCCCAAATTTTCTAAAAATCGCTCTTTTTAACAATTTGACTCCTTATGCATTCCACTAAACACTAATATCATGTTTAAATATAAAATTTATGTATTATTCCCTAAAATAATTTATATAAATTGTAAATGTTGCTGGAAAGTGGTGAAAGAATCTGAAAACGTTTTGTTATCTTATATATTGGCGTGTTCTTATTAACTGTCTCAAGTGCACAGTTTATCAAACAAGAAGATTAACATTCGTCAACCCTTAAAATCTTACATGTTATCTTGCCGGTGCAAAATGAGGGAATCTTTAAGAACAGTATCTGTGTGATAAATGGCGTTTTCCCTAACTCAAACAATGTAGGGTTTATTATTCTACACATTTCTAATGACTTAGATGTTTACATTCTCTGAAGTATAGTTGTCAAGTTTGTGTCCATCACTCTCACCACAGATTCTTAAACTCCTCTGCATGCTCAACTATAATTGTTTCCATTCTGAATCTCCATTCATTTGTATCGAAAATGAATCCAATGTGGTTTCCTTCAGCAGCCAGCACATTTGCTCATTCATTCCACATATTCCAACATGGTAGGGGATTCACAGAAATTTGACTATTCATATGTTATCGATTATATGAATGCATTTCCATATTATAAGACAAATACACGAGTTTTATGATAAATTTGTTTTCTGTGACATAACATTGGTATGCTGTTTTTTCTTTAAACCCCATACTGAACTAAATCACGAGAGTATATATTGGGTGGTGGAGGGGCAGTGTGGGGTGGTGGAGGGGCAGTGTGGGGTGGTGGAGGGGCAGTGTGGGGTGGTGGAGGGGCAGTGTGGGATGGTGGAGGGGCAGAGTGGGGTGGTGGAGGGGCAGAGTGGGGTGGTGGAGGGGTAGAGTGGGGTGGTGGAGGGGTAGTGGGGGGTGGTGGAGGGGTAGTGGGGGGTGGTGGAGGGGTAGAGTGGGGTGGTGGAGGGGTAGAGTGGGGTGGTGGAGGGGTAGAGTGGGGTGGTGGAGGGGTAGTGTGGGGTGGTGGAGGGTAAGGGATGAGGAGGGCAGTTTAGTCAGGACCTTAACGGTCGTCACGGTGGGTGACCATGTCCATACGCTCGCGAGAGCTTTCAAATTATGAAACGAAATGTTGTAAATATAAAAAAAATGTAAATATGCAGCAAGGAAATAAGACATGTCAATGCATTAATATTATAATGGGTTTAAAAGCTAAAAATTAGATGGAAATATTTCTGAATTCAGATTCTATAATGTTGAGGAATAGTTTGAGATTTCGAACACTGCCACTATCCCAAGAGGCCCCTGCAGTCTGCCATTAGGCCTTGTCCTGTGAACACATGGTCGCTGGTGCTACACCACACGCCTCTACGCCAGGCTGCTACACCACACGCCTCTACGCCAGGCCGCTACACCACACCAGGCTACTACACCACACCAGGCTACAGCACCACACCAGGCTACAGCACCACACCAGGCTACAGCACCACACCAGGCTACAGCACCACACCAGGCTACAGCACCACACCAGGCTACAGCACCACACCAGGCTACAGCACCACACCAGGCTACAGCACCACACCAGGCTACAGCACCACACCAGGCTACAGCACCACACCAGGCTACTACACCACACCACCATGCCACGCCACTATACCAGGCTACTACACACCACACCACTATACCAGGCTACTACCTGTTCCACTGCATAGTGACCCCAGGCAAGAACGTGGGATCAGACCACATCCCTGTGGTCACCACCCTCCAAGCTACCCCCCCTTCTGGTTATCTTGAGGTTATCTCGAGATGATTTCGGGGCTTTAGTGTCCCTGCGGCCTGGTCCTCGACCAGGCCTCCACCCCCAGGAAGCAGCCCGTGACAGCTGACTAACACCCAGGTACCTATTTTACCGCTAGGTAACAGGGGCATAGGGTGAAAAACTTTGCATTTCCCTGTGGTCCTGGGATCGAACCCAGGACCACAGGATCACAAGTCCAGTGTGCTGTCCGCTCGGCCGACCGGCTCCCCTCCACCACCACCACCTCCGGTGGTGGTTTGTGGCATCTCCCAGGCCCAGACTGGAAACCATGCGAGCCCGGGGATATGACACCTTCCTCGCTGACAACCCCATCATTGAGTTCGAAAACCTCCCAACCCAAACAATAGACCAAGCAATAAACACCATCTACAACCGCATCCAGCTCGCAACCGAGGCCACCTATGAATGATCCACAACAAGCACTTACACCAATATAAACCGACCTGAGAAATCAGAGGTAAAAATGAACGAGTACCAACGGGCCTGCCAAAGCCACTACCAAACTGGCCAGCCACCAGCGTTAGCCCTACAAAACTCTGAAGAGAAACCGTAGACCTAACGCTGACTCACAAGGGCCATATTTGGGGAGAACCCTTGTGAGGCAGGCCAACCAGTACAAAAGGGAGCCGGGAGCCTTCTGGCGTAAGATCTGACAGTTCTTGGGATCGGTTAACCCCAGCCTCGCTCACCTCGTACACATTCCTTGATGATGATGAGGAACTGGAAAATAGAAGACCCATAAGAGGAGGCTGACCTCATGGAGGCAGTGTGGAAAAAAGACACTCACGGCCGTAAAGAGCAGAATCTTCAACAACTTTCACTTCAACCGTGTCAACCAATGGACAACAGTAAACACCGCCTCCCTACTCGACACCCCCATGATAGACCCGACAACCCTCTAACAATACCCATAGCAATGGTAGAGATGAGAGGAGTCATTAAAAGCATCCAAGATATGGCCCCAGGACCATCAGGGATCAAAGCACAGCAAATCAAACTCCTACCAGGCAATCTTCTGCAATCCCTACTCAACTTATTCAACGCCATGCTGACATCTGGTCACATTCCCGTACCTTTCAAGTCGGCCAAGATGATATTCATTCCCAAACCCAAGAAAAACCCTCACCAGCCTGACAACTACTGTCCAATCTCCCTCTTTGACACAATAGGCAAGTGCTTTGAAAAAATCATGTCCAACCGACTTAATTACTATAGATAGTATAACAACCTCTTAACAGAAAAACAGTGTCTCTTTCGAGCACAAAGGTCAACCCAGCACGCAATAAACATTTACGATGCTGTAAGCTCAATTTGCCAGCAATCGGGTAGCCCTGATTGCGACGAGAGACGTGTACAAGGCCTTCGTGCCCATGGCATGATGGTCTGGTTTACAAATTAGCAGACTTACCAGCCCAAAACTGGACCCCTCAGGCTGATGAGAAATTTCCTAAAGAACACACGTTACTCCCAGATTAAAGGCGAAAGCGGCAGCAGCCTTCACCCCAACAGCTGGAGTCCCAAGGGTCGTGCCCAAGCCCAGTCCTCTTCAACATTTTTGTAAATGACCTGCCTCAACCACAGTATAGGGACACCATTATCATCCAATTTGCAGACGATGTAACACACGTAATAACATCTAACCCAAGCAGCCAAACATGCAACTAATCCGTAAGGCGAACGTAAAACTAGCCAGGACTGCTAACTGGGAAAGAAAATGGAGGATCACCACTAACCCAGACAAGATCCAATATGCACTGTCTGTTGTATGGCATACACAATCTAAAATGAGGGGGGGGGGTGGAGATAAAGATCAGGGGTGAACCCATAACCATCTCAAACCCCAACAGTGCTTGGATACAACTTCAAGCTACTCAACTCCGTCCAGTACGTCTCCCAGAAGGCAGCGATGGCCCGGGGTTCCCTGTCGAGACTATTCCACTTCAGGCAAGCTCCACCCCACATCAAGTTCCACCTGTACAGAATGATCACAAGGCCTAGTCTGGAGTACCTTTATGTTCCCTGAACCTTACCGACAAAACCAACATGCTGAAGATCCAACGGGTCCAAATTAAAGCACTTCGCTTTGCGGGGGGGACTGTCGTTAATGGACGGGATAAGAAAACCAAATCCATGAGAAACAACATAATACCAATGGACACCAGGCTCAGCTACCTGACCAGAAGGCAGTTGTACCGCATGAAGCACATGTGCGCCCCAGATACCAAAGAACCTCACGAAGCAGTAAACAACAACAGTGACAACGAGAACCTTGAACCACCATACACAACTAGAAGAATCACACTCCAACAAAAGGTGATCAGACACATCCGTGATCAGGCCTTTCCGAGACCTCAAATACTAAGTGGTCTGCCAGACGACCCAGATGAGTGGCCCATCCCGGAGCCGATCTATACCTAATGAATTAAATTTATATATAAATATAAAAAAATATATAAACAAAAAACCTTTGTGCTACCAGAAGTGTAACTACCCTGATGTTGCTAAGATTAATCTTCTGCAGCCAACTCCATCGGCTCTAGGGCTTCCAAAGCAGAGACACAAACACTAGCCACAGCCGATGTACTGACAACCCAACATACCACATACACAAACAAACGACACCCACTCATTTCAAACCCATGGTGGACAGGCCACCAAACTTTCAAACCTCTCTCTCTACACCAACATCATCCAGAATTTCACCTCCCCATCCCACTACCTCCCACATCCTTTCCAAACCCTTTGGACATCAAAGCGAAATCGAATGTGTAGACGCCACAGAGGTAGGCGTCTAGCCATGTTAGTCGCGTGGGTAAACCTGACTGGAGAGGATCTGTAGACATGAGAAGTCTTTGGGGTCTGTTTTTGCTCAATTAACATGGCTAATTCTCTGGTTAGACCATTATTTGCGTACCCATCTATCCATATAAGATTTAATCAAGTAATACGTGCTCATAGGAGTTATTGACCTCATTATATGCTTCTTTGAATATTTCTGGTGATTCTTTGCTACCTGTATTTCATTTATTTGTTTGTATATTTCATTGTTACCCTTAAAGTAAACTGCTTTGCATATTAAGCTGTCGACTTATTTATCCCTAGACAATTGTAGTTGGCAAGACCTTATTAATATCTTTTACAACTGCAAAATGCAGAGGAACCATACCCAG
This sequence comes from Procambarus clarkii, assembly GCF_040958095.1. Classification (NCBI taxonomy): domain Eukaryota; kingdom Metazoa; phylum Arthropoda; class Malacostraca; order Decapoda; family Cambaridae; genus Procambarus; species Procambarus clarkii. The sequence goes on from NC_091160.1 coordinate 6,187,324, forward strand.
GTCAAGGGTCATAACAGTACTCTACTTCGAGAGCGAGAAGGACCTCTAAACACTACACCGATATGCACGAAGGCGCCTCGCGACTACTACCCACGTCAATTCTTTGCCGCAATGAATGGTCTCAGACCAGCCACTGGATCGCGGACAAGCACTTGTGATATCTTCGCCAAAGGAAAACCAGAACATTAAGGTATTTTCCGGGGCGGTGTCTACGGCAGGTGCTCACCATGAAGCTAACCTTCACTTCAGTAGCCGCGACAACCTGAGGCCACTACACAAGGAATCAATTGTTTTGTTATCAAGATTCCACCCTACCGAGTGAAGGAACGCTTCTACGAGATAATAGTGCTTATGTGCTACGAGTTCTCTCACTCCAAGTGTCAGCATCCCATCCAGAAGTGCAGCATTTGTGCCAAGGACTACCACTATTCAATCTGCAAGTCAAACTATGCTGCATACTCTGCGAAGGCTATCACTTCGCGATTTCTCGACGATAACCGAGGTGAAGATGCTGCTAAACCCAATTTAACAGCATCAACCAGTGAACTCTAGCAGGACCCGGACGCTCACGAGCAACAGCTCGCCAACTGTCTGGCATCTTTAAGGCCAAGCAGGTGTTGGACAACTCTGCACCCGAAGACCCAGCCCTAAAATAAACGTCTGTGACCCCCACGCGACAAAACCATCGGAAAGCAGGCCGTTTAAGAGTAACGCCAAAGAGCAGTATTGTGACGCAAAGGGACAATAGTCGCGTTCAGTTAATCAGCGGTACCCAGGTAAAGCTAGAGTCCACAATGTCAATAGTGGAGTCCAAGAGTCAATAGAGTTCTCAGGAAAAAAAATCTGCATGCATAGCTTATTTGTAAAGGGAACGGAGTCTACTATAAAAGCATTATTCAAGTTAATAATTGCATGTTTGGGAGCTATCAAATACCACGTGTTAAATATAGAAAGCTATATTTAACTATAAATTACCATTTGTTCTGGGTCATATACCTTATGAACCAGAATGACTACTTTAGTATCTGAATTATCTAAAATAAAGTTGGTGTTCGAGATTCTATACAATTGCTGAGGTAGTTTTTTACGATGTTCGTAGAAACTAAGGTTACAAAATAATATCCTCCAGTAAACTAAAGTTGGTTAAGTGAAAGTATTGTAAACCTGTTCTTAATAGAGTCACCTTCAGGAGTCGAGTGGTGTATACTGCTAGAAGTAAATGTTTCAAGGCACAAGCTACAATCCAATAGTATTAACTTTACTGTAAGTGATAGTGTTCTTGCTCATGTCCCAGCAGACTTGTTATCTATAACTTAAAATTAGTTACGTTTATCATGTTCTCCACTTCTGCCCCCCCCCCCCCACTCACATTAGTTGCAATTCCCCAATGACACACACTTGTCCCACATAATAGGAATGTTTCGACGAGAGCACAGTCTCAATAGGACAGTTGGTTTAATGAAAATGCAGAAATTTGCAGTGTTCCATACCAGTCCACCGCATAATAAAATTGAACTATTGGGAAAGGGGGAGGGGAGAGTAAGTGGCTTTTATCCCCCAATGTGCACTACCTGCAGCAAATGCATCTCTCCCTCCACCACTGAATACATTAGGACACCCAACACTTCCACTACTACTCTGGCCACAAAAAAAATCGCTGGACGTGAGGTTGTATAACTTTTGATCCATTTGCACACGTTGCGGACAGTTATGAAAAAAATATTATGCGTTATCTACATGAAATGTGCGCAAGGGAAGGCATTAAACTTTTCAAAATTTAGCCAGAAAAGTCAAGTATTTTGAACTATATTCATTAAACTATCTGGGGAAAAAACATTAAAGGGGAAACGAGCCATACTGATGAAACTCCATGTTTAACAATTCTGCTTCACTAGGGCTGAAGAATAACGGACTAAAGTCCTATGAAACAGTCGGCTGTACCCAGTTTTGCATTCCCCAACATTATTCCCTCTCCTCTAACCAGGGGGTAATTCTGAAGGGCAAAACTCTGGACAAATAATAGCTCTTTCACACAGTCAAACACTACTGATTTTCCCTGATCCTCCTCTTGGAGTGAACGGGATTCGGACACCGTTTCTGGGAGAAATACTATTCTTTGTTTCTCCTCACATTTCACACATTCAGAAGCCAAAAAGGGAAGAACAAACCTATAAACATTGTTTCTTTATCCATTTCTTTACGTGTCAAGTGTCAGGAGTTATTTTTGATGATGAATTGTGGAGCCACCAATCTGGGTAACATGGAGATCGATGCATCAAGGCCGAAGAGGGCACGTGCACCTTCACCAAATCAACCCTCGACCTCGAAGGCGAAAAGACAAACTGACCCTCATACCGCAGCTCTGAATTCCTACCAGCAGCAAGTGATTGAAACCCTCAAGGATTCTCTCTCCTACGTCTCAGGAGAGGAGTGGGAAAGCGGACTAACAGAGACCCTGCTCAGGTATGAGCATGGTCCACAGCTCCCGGCAGGCACCATACACGGTGTATGGAGAGACAGGCAGGGTCTGGACAGGAGCAGGTTCATCTGCATTGAAGTATCTCCCGTTCTCCCCAGACCCGGAGGATCTACTCCAGGTACACGACATCACACCACTAGTACATACAATGATGGGAAAGACCTATTTCGAAGTGGACCGTTTTTTCCTGCCAGAGGAAACATTATAGCGCTCGTAAAACCAATCATTACGACCATAGAGTACCTGAAAGACACATATTCAGCGCACAACCAGACTAGGAACAGTCCCAGACTACCTGGCCCTGCAGGTATGTTTTCCATTTTTCTCTACAGGTATCCCGATTCTGACAGGTCTCAACAATTTCATCAATAAGGTAAACTTAGCACAAGTAGGGCGTCCATGGCAACCTACACGCTGCTGCTCAAAGCCTCCCACACAAGGAAGATGACCAAAATTGAGTTCATTGTAGCCCCCCCCCCCCACCTAATGAAAGGATGGGACGAAAAGAGGACATGGACCACCCTGTGGGAAGGTTTTAGACGGAAGACGGCCCCGAAGCAGGGCAACCTGGAGAGACCCTACGATGGACGCCTCATGATGAGATCAGGGCAAACGTCGCACAGGTACGATGAGTTTTTCTCTAATCCCAAGGAAGGTATAATGCAGAGCCTGCTGAATGCTGTCGACAGGGCACTAAACCAGGGGCAACCAGTGAACCAACAATCTGAGCAGCAGGAAGCCCAGGCAGCCCCCAGGTCCGTACTCGAGCTTCCGGATGATGAGGACATTAGCCTACGTCCTAACCAAGATCTGCCCCCCTCCCAGCAAACCTGTCCTTCCCCAAAAACGTAGGAACCCTAACCTGGCCACAGAAAACCGGAGGAGGAGCCCTTCCAGACAGACATGCCAAAGATGACTCGTGGACAAACTACGGAAAAGCGGAAGGATCGTCACAGATCCAGAGTTGGGTGGGAAAACCCACCAAGAAATAACGGGGACAGATATCGAGGAAACAGGGAATAAAAACAGACCCCCCCCCCTTCCCTAGGTAGAACTACCGCCCTAACGATAAAGGTAATTATAACAATAGGGGATAATTTTTTCCGAAAGAAGAAAGACATGAGCAGGTACGACAACAGAGGCAAGGACAACAGACGTCATGCAGAGAACACCAAGATCAGACACCGGAACAGCACGAACAGAGGCCAGCAGGGAGGAGGCAGAGACGCAGATTGGAACGATGGAGGTCAGAAGAAACGGAAACAATGTGAACTACAGCAGAGGAAGGGAAAACTAAGACGGTCATCTCGGAAGTCCCCCTCACCCAGTATGAAAGGAAACTGCTGGAGAAGGGTCTTAGGTTTGTGATAGGCCCTCCAGCACGCAAGATACGACAGGCCACCATTGAGGACCTCGGCAACAGCTTTGAACACAGTATCAACCAAGTCTGGAGCAACCTCCAGCCGGAGCAAGGCAAGTTACAACGGGCAACCCCAAAAACTAAACTCTTAGGTACCTCCACCCAAGAGAAACGAAACCGCGAATTCTAAACCGAATTACAACCTGGTAGGACTGAGGTCAGTGATACAAAACCTGAAGGAAGACCTCGTACGGAACAGGGAGTGCAGACAACTGCAACCTGCCCCGGGAGGAGAGGGAAGCCTTGGCGACACTGAAGTCGAGAACGGACATCGTTATTAAACCCGCGAATAAGGGAGGCACGATCGTCGTCTGGAGACGGGATAACTGTACACGGGAAATGGAACGACACCTGGCAGACACAGCGGCGTACCACCGGATCACAAACCAAGACGCTGCTCTGAAGAACGCTCAAACAAGGAGCAGGAAACTAGTCCTTAAGCTTTTTGAAAATAAAGCCCAAGACGGGAATGGCGGGCTCATGCAAGCAAAGGCAAGGGACTTTTACGTAGCCTTTGAATCTGCCATCCCACACCTTTATCTTCTACCAAAGGTTTACAAACAACGAAACGAGATCACAGGAACGTGGCGGATAGGAGATGGATCCTTCCTACCCTGTTCATTCCTGGTCTTGCTGGGAAACAAACTCTCAGACGTATGGGCCAGGATGAGGGGGACACAGTGACCATCTCTCTTGGGAGAACTTCCCTCAAAATTCACCAATGATTGCGTGGAGGCGGGTCAAGTCCAAGGTTCACCTCGTTCGAGCAGGTTTACAACCCGGCACCCACGACCCGACAAAGAGAGTAGGATATCCATGCCGAAGGAACCCGTCAAAACCCACCAGTGCAGACCTAACCTGACACAGGAGTCTGCACAACACAGCAAGGTAACCGCAGTATGTGGAGTGGTTAGGAGGGGGCCAACATGCAAACAATCTCAGGCTATCGAGGCTTCTTCCTTCCATGGACCAACGGGCAATCCAGGGGATGTGCAATCTATGTAAAATGTGACCTGATCTCCAAGTCCATAACTAGCCCACCCGATTGTGGAACAGGGACAGAGGTAATGCAAGTATCCATTCAGCTAAGAAAACAAACTTGAAGTGATAATGTTTACAGATCTCCACATGCTGAAATGGATCTCTGATTGGACATGCGACTACATCAATCATTTGTGGAGATTTTAATGCCCATCATCGATTGGCACTGGGCTCGAACACAACAAATGAGGCCGGCATTCACATTGCACATCTACTAGACCAGCTTCCAGAATTCCAAATCCTAAACAAGAATGAACCTTACCCACATCCAAGGAGGCAGATTAGACCTTACCTTCGTTTCAGCCTCCCTAAAAGATGCAACAACATGGTCAGTTGAACCCACACTCACAAGCGACCACTATGGAGTCCAAATTGATCTTAATTTAGATCTACCCACCCAACCCCCGCCTCCATCTGAAGCCTGGAACTTTGCTTTAGCAAACTGGGACCGATTTCAAAACCTCATTTCAGAGTGGCATAGAAACTATGATGTTCCCGAAGACATTAATCAGGCCGAACAAGATTTTGTCAAAGCGATTCAAAGTGCAGCCAACCACTCAATCCCACTGAAACAGTCCACTGGACACCATAAAGATCATTGATACTATTGCAAACTTGTCAAAGAACTCAGACTGGACAGAACAAGAAAGCTATACAAAAAGCAGCCAAGTGACAGCAACAGGACCTTACTTTGTGAGGTCAAGGAACATGTGCATCGAAAGACCAGACTAATAAAGAACTAAATGGCTGTAATGGTGTTCACATCTGAATGAACACCTCCGAGAGATGTGGCAGCAAATCCACCGGGCCAAAGGAAATAAAGCACCTAAAGCTCCACACCCAAAGGATCCTCAACAGGAAGCCAAAGTACTGGCAACTAGGTTTGCAGAAAGAGCAGCCAGCAATCAGCTTCCACCAGATGTATTAGCAGTACAGACAGGATTAGAAGAAGAAAGGTGGCACAGAATCCTTACAGCATATGCAGAAGTCTGACACTAATGCCCTTTTCACACTGGATGAGCTCATTGGGCCAAGAAAAACTCCAAGGATACATCCCCTGGGACGACACAACCTATAAAATGATTAGAAACCTCGGCCCAGAGGGACACGCTGCATACTTAAGGTTAATTAACTTAGCCTGGACTTTTCAAACTAGACCTACAGCTTTGAATAGAGCAGATATAGTGCCGATCCCAAAACCCAAAAATCCAGCTAATCCCAGGCTCATTTCTCTCTAAAGCTGTGCAGCCAAGACGGCTGACAGAATGGGACTCAACAGATTGGAGTGGAAAATGCCTAAACTTCTTCATGATATGTATGCCTATAGAAGAGGGGTTGGCACAGTGGAATGTATTACAACTGTTAGCCCACTTTAATGACAGACCAGGAATGCTGATATTCCTGGACCTCGAGAAAACCTTTTAACTGGCTAGCACCCCAGCTATTCTCTGCTGCCTCATCGACAAAGAGGTCAAAGGCCTCTCCTGGACCAAAAACGGTCTCAAACAGAGAAGCAAGAGTAAAACTTCATGGCACAGTCTCTGAATACAAAAGACATGAAAATGGTACACCGCAAGGAGGTATTCTCAGCCCCTTTCTCTTCAACTGTTTACTGGAAAGAATAACGAGGTTGAAACTCCCACATCACTGCAGGCTGCTAAACTACGTGGACGACTTTGTCATCATCATAAAAGGAAGGGATGAGGCGCACCTTGCACCCAAGTGCTTAGACTGCATCAGTAAAGAGGCAAGACATTGGTATCAAATTCAACCCCTCAAAGACAAAAACCACGCCCATAAAAATAGCGAAGCCCAACATCTAACTCACAGTACAGGGTCAACCATTGGAATGGGTGGACACCTATCAGTATATAGGAATAATCCTGGACATTAATTTTAATGATGAGGTCGGTCACTTAAGAGAACGAACTGCGGCCCGGACGGCAATCCTCGGGTCGCTAACCTCCCCCTCTGGAGGAGCCAATCTGCAAGTCCTTCGCACATACTATGTACAGGCAGTCAGTTCAGTGATCGACTATGCCGCACCTGCACTCACAAATCTATCCCACCAACAGTGGAAAAAGCTTGAAGTTGCCCAAAACAATGCTACGAGAGCCGCACTGGGAGCCTCCCATGTGGACCAGGCTTGAAAGTAAGACTGGAAACAGGATTGCCCTCTCTTCAAGAAAGAATATCACAAAGAACAGCTACAATTATCAGTACGATAATTATTTCTCCTGATCCAATTCCAGTATGGCAGGCCTTGGTGGTTGGGCTTTGCTAAAACAATGGAAACTCTTGGGCTGCAAGAGCAAGAAATGTCAGACTACATTTAAAAAGCATGATTTTTAATATGGAGGGTCATTAACCTCACCCAAATTACACTTCTTCCGCACCGTGGGAAGAGCCTACTTTCAAAATAGTAATAGAAAGTCTCCCAATGAAAAAGGCCGACTATGATCCAACAATCCTAAGGCGCATAATAGAAAAGCAAATTTATAGCATTACAGTAGCAGGAGCCACCCACATCTTCACAGACGGATCGGTTGACATAATGAGAGTGCTGGCACTGCTCTTTGCACGGCCAGCGTACAGGCATATTGGAGACTGGAAGGACTAGTATCAACCCAAACTGAGCTGTTTGCCATACAACAGGCATTCACATATGTGATTGGACAAAACACCAAAATGCAATCTCACAGACTCGAAAGCTGCACTTCAAATATTAGGACAAAAACAGTGAAAAGATAATGTGGAAATAATTACTACCATTTTGTATCTTAACAGTCGCTAAAGGCAAAGGACTCAACATAACCTTAAACTGGATCCCATCCCATGTTGGAATGCCATTAAATGAGAAAGCTGATGAAATGGCTAAATTTGCAACTCGTCATCCAGTGATAAATAAAACAATTCAACCCAGCCTATAGAACAAACCCCCCAAAAAACTCGCTCAACAAAGCCTATCTACACCAGAGAATAGCTGAAGGTTCGCCCTCTGCAATATGGCATCTTCAGGCAACCAAATTAGAAAAGCTAAATATCCCAAAAGGAATCCACAGGGAAATAGCAATTAGGTTATATAGACTACGTCTAGGTTACAGATGCAACTGGGAAATTGGTGAACCCCGATAGAGAGAGTGCATCTTCTGCCAAACAGTCACAGAAAAGCCATTACTTCACTATCTTCTGGAATGCGAAGCAACCAACGACCTTAGAAGAGCTTTAAGAGTGTCCCTGTATCTTGCAGTGGCCACCCTGAAGCCATCAACACAGCCACTCTCCTGGTCAAAAAACCCTCAAAGACTCGAGCAGTATCCTCCCCGCGATAACAGCTTGACGATTAAATGCAACATCAGAATATTGAAAAGAATTACTGAACAAAAAAATTGTACCACTTACGGGCTAGTCATACCCGTGCCACCTCATGGGTGGCTTAATCTTTAGCAATCAATCGAGGGAGAGGTGGACACCCCCCGTCGGACGGATACAGGGAAAACAGTGCAGACGCTTCGAGCATCACCTTCACTCAACAGACATCACTCATTAGAAAGCATTTGACCGTCAGAATGGACTACCAAATGAATTGTGAGAACTAAAGTTGCTGTGCCCAGTAATAAAAGAATCTCTTCAGTGCAAGTTCCGAAAGTAATGGCGATTGGCTTCTCGTGACTAAAGCAAACAGGAAGAACCACTATGACGACCCATCTACCTACAAGCACTCGAGCTCCTCAGACTAAATCTGCACTACCAGTCTTCAAGGTCCAGCATACTGAAGGTAAGTCTTCCTACGCCACTGTAGTGGACCTTTAAAAAGAGTACCCCCAGCTCCAGATCAGAGCAAAGCCAAACCTCAGAGAATATATTCTGAGGCCCAAAGACGAGTCAGCTGTAGCGATTCTGAAAAATTACAGCAAGTGTGAGGAACTCAAGCCAGAGGACAAATTAAGAAAAATCATTGTCCTCCACTATGTCTTGCATATGGAACTAGATAATCTCGAAAAGCTGAACTGTGTGGTGTCAGCAGAGGTAAAAACCACGAAGCAGGAAACCCAAGAAGTCCTTCTCACAGTAAGAGGACGGATCCCGGAGAAACTTTACCTTGGAATCTGGGGCATGATCCAACACAGGCTCTACACCCCCGAGCCCTTAAGATGCTTCAGATGTCAGATTTGGACATCACAAAGATGGCTGCCAACGCCCAGCGAGGTGTGGAGTCTGCAGTCAGCCCCCAACCCGTTCTCGCAAATTTAATAAGTCAATATTGACTTATTAAATGTGCATAGGTGACACTTAACATAATAGATACCCTTAAAAAGATTCATAGAAAACACCGACCTTACCTAACCTACTTAGTATGTTAAAATAAGCATCTTATTGCTTCGTAATTACAATTATTACCTAACCTATAATAGGTATAGGTTAAGTAATAATTGTAATTACGAAGCAATAAGATGCTTATCTTAAGATACTAACAAGGTTAGGTAAAGTCGGTGTTTTCTATGAATCTTTTTAAGGGTATCTATTATGTTAAGTATGTCACCTATGCACATTTAATAAGTCAATATTGACTTATTAAATTTGCGAGAACGGGTTGCAGCCCCACAACAAAAATATGCCTTGATAAACACATGGCAAACCCCTCCCCCCTCCTGTCCAAGCAAAGTGCCCAAATTGCTCCAAGGCACATCACGCCTGGAACTTAAAATGCCCTGAAAGTTAACCAGACCCCACACTAGAAGACGAACTGACTACGTCGTTTCGGTCCGTCCTGGACCATTCTCAAGTCGATTGTGATGAGGGAATGATGATAAGGATTAAGCCACCCAAGAGGTGGCACGGGCATGAATAGCCCGTAATGATGAGGGAAGGTGATGAAGGCAATAAATAGGCAGGAGGTGAGGAGCAAGGCTAAAGGTACGAAAGGCAAGGTGTAGTAGAGGGGATAGTAGTAGGAATAAGAACTGCAGAGGGCCCATTGGCTCATATGAGGCAGCTCCTATTTATAACCACCGAATGAGAAGGGGATAGTAATAGGAATAAGAAGAGGATAGCAAGGGAACGTAAGGGAAAATAGAAAGAAAAAGGAAAGAAAAAGGAAAGAAAAAGATAAATGGAAGGGAAAGCTTATGTTAGGTCACGTTTGCTAGAAAACGTGTCCTTATTTTGTGATAAGGAATCATGAACTTATTTTATAATAAGCAACACATTCTACAGTTGCAGTATTTACTTCTTTTACTTCCCCTCGAACGAGAGGACTTTTTGGAGAAGCCCTCTTCCAATTAAACCAAGATGCAAGAGCACTCGTCAGGGATAGAAGCCGTAAACAAGAAAATTACACAAAATATGCAGTCATTCAATGAAACATGTATATACGTGTAAAGGCACGTCGTTTAGCGTAGCCGGATGAAGCAAGGTGGTAGTGTTAGCCGCTTGAAGCGCCTTTACCTGATGCCGGGGATTAGCGATCGGCAACCTTGACGATGAAGCGAGTTAATGGAAACACACATTATGTTGCTTGCAGTTGCTTGACCCAGAGATGTGTTAACAGACCAGGAGTCATACCGTAACAGTGTGAATGTAGATGGTTAAGGCCAAGCATGTTTTAGCCTCCTATTGTAATTTTGAAAATAGTGGGATTATTACCATAAGTGCAGGGAGCGTAATGGCCCTTAAACGGCAGCCATGCTGTTTTACACCTTGTTAATTATAAAGCAAAATGATGTACCCATTAGTTCCAGTAAGGAAACATATCGTTTGTTAGAATATTCAATCTACCATTTAGTGGGTATTGGCCATGTAGCCTTTATTAGGAATCATGACTAATGTTTATCATGCATATGATAGGTGAATAGTTGCATTAGGATTACACCACTTGCCATGTGAGGAATCCCACCCGAGCTGCCGTAGGGTGCAGACGTGTCGTCTGACCGCTCCGGCAGTTTGGGGAGGTTGCAGTTTTCGCCAGCAGGAGGTGGGTGTCTCTACATCCCCGCTGTCCCTGCCTGGTGTTGACGTGGCGCTTTTACGATGAGCGGCCATCTTCCCGCTGTTGAGAGGGTAAACTCCGTGGGTTTGGAGTTTACCTGCCGTGCAGGGTATCCTCTCATTGAGCAGGTCAAGTGTGACGTGCTACACGTCCCGGTCGAGGAGGTCTACGGGGTTGAGCTGGTGACTGCTCGCCGGGTGATCATCAAGTTTGTGGGTGAGGAGGCGTACCGTGGATTTCTCCTGCGGTACGAGGGCCATACCTTGAAGTTGTTGGATGGCACTGGTTCTGTGGCCATATCTGATCCGAGTGGTCCGTGATGTATGTGAGCATCCATGGGGCCCCCATGGAATTCCCTGAGTCCCTTCTCCGGCGTTTCTTCCAGAGATTTGGCTCCGTCGTCAGTGTGAGGATGTACAAGCTGTCTTCTGGAAAATATGCGGGGTTGAAGACGAACATTCGTACCCTCGGGATGCGCCTGAGGTCGGACATTCCATCCTCTGTCCGACTTTTAGGGTACTACGTGCGGGTGTATTATGCCCGGCAACCCCGTACTTGTTTCCGGTGTGGCTTGTTGGGGCATCAGGCTGCCGGATGCACTGCGGATCCGGTTGCTCCGGTCAACTTGTTCCGGGAAGATTTCCCACCGCTCCCTCTGGAGGTGGTCTCCGGGGATGAAGAGGTGAGCGTTCAGTTAGCAGATGCGGCTTCCCCTACGTCGCCAGACGTTCCTCCGGTTGTTAAAGACTCTCCTCCGGGTCTTGCAGTGCCATCGGATGGTCTACGTGCTCCTGTCACTGTCTCCGCTGCTCCTGAAGGTCTTCCTAGTGATCATTGCCACACGCCGCTGTCTTCTCCCTCGTCTTCGGCTGCTGCGCCTGGCCCTGTGTTCTCGCCTCGGGTCCCGGATGTGCTGGGTGCTGGGGTGGCTGCGGAGCCGCCTGCTGTGTGTGAGCCAGTTTCCCCTGTGGTGGAGGCTGCTGCCGTTCTGCGTCGGGCGTCTGTTCGTCCAGCTGGTGGGACCCGTGTTTTTGGCTCCGCTTCCGGCTCTGACGATCTCCGCCCGGAGCCCAAGCATTCCAGGCGTTCGTCGTCTGCCTGAGCCGATGTTGGGGAATTCGGTGACTCTGGGTCCTTGGGAGTTGACGGTGTGGAACCGGATGTGTCGCTGTCTCCACGGTTGGTGGTGGCAGAGGTTCATGTGCCTGCTGTTGCTGGTGCCCAGGTCTCGAGGGTGCCTTCCATTCCTTCTCCGCCTGGGGATTCTCCGCAGTGGGAGGTGGTGGCTCCCACTCCCAGGGATAGTGTGGTTGCTGGTGCTGGGCGTGGCCTGGTTGTGACATTACGGAAGGATACGCGCCGCCCTGGTTCCCTGCAGTCGTCTGGTGGTGTGCCCGTGGCCGCTGGTGCCCCGGTGGTGGTGTCCTATGTCCAACCCCCTCTTGTGAGGGTGTGTGTTGGGGGACCTGGGGGACGTGTTGCCGGCGTCGGTGATGCCACCGGGTCACTGGTCGGCGATTGCCGAGTTACTGCTGAATGACGAGTCGGGGGAATTTCATGGTGGGGGGTGTTCCCTTGATGTGGGGGATTGTGGCAGTTACTCGCGTCAGGAAAGATACCATTTTGGTCCCCTGCTTGCGAGTGTTTGTAGCAAGGGTTCTGGATGACATGGCGTCCCCGGTGGGTGTACGAGACCCTTGGGGGTGGTTACGTTGGGAGGTGTTCAATGTGCGTTTCCCCCGGGCTTTGTTCCCGGGCAAGTATGTCCGCTGATTGGCCGGTGTTTTGCAGAGTGGGTATTCTCTTCATGTATTACCTTGTATTACCATGTTGTATTGTGTTTTATTTTTAATTTTCCCTTTGTTTATATTTGTGATTTGTTTGTGTGTGCATTGTCTTGTGTTATGTTTCATTTTCAAAATTTTGATGTGTTTTGTTGTCGGTCCTTCTGGCCGGTGTTTGTTTTGTTTATTTGCTTACATTATTTGCTTGTTTGTTATTGTTTTTGTTCTTTAATTTGTCTTTATGTATGCTGTTCCTCCATTTTTGCTAATTATTGTCCTGTGCTGTCGGTCCTTCTGGCCGGTAGCTTCTGTATTTTGTTTTCCCTGATATTTTATTGTATTTATTGTCTATCTTGCATGCTTGCATGTAAAAAATAAAAAAAACATAAAAAAACTTGCCATGTGAAAATGTTCTAAATATGCTGAAGCTAGTAGTGCCATTTCCTTTGTTTAAATATTGTTCAACTAATTACCAGCTTGGATCTGCTTAACAGTTCTAAGCAAATGAATGAGAAATTTGGAGAGATTAGTCTAGTATATAATTACTAGGTAAATAGGCGTCCGAACGCAGTGATGTCGAACATGGCGCCTGCCGCAATGTAAGGAGCGCGCGCCTGATTGTTGCCACCAGAGGCAGCTAGTTTATTGTGCACCCAATACTCATCCTGTGAGCGGTAGCGCAAAACAGCATTACAGAGGACACAAAGTCAGACCTCACTTTAAATTAAAAAATGTCATCTATCCTTCACACCTTTTAGTTACACGTCAGCTAATTAGAGAATGTTCTATTTTAAGAGCTATATATTTACAGCAAGTCGTTATACATTAATGGTAAGTCTTGTCACTTTTACATAATTGTTTGAACAATGGAGATATTACAGTCATTGGGGAACTGTTTATTATTAGTCTTCACAATACACTACCTTTTTCTTAATCACACATGTCTCTTCTACTGGGAGCGAAATGTGGATACAGCGCAAGAATTTCAGGTATTTTATCCTTGATAATAATGTAAGTTGCCATATCATACAGCGTGAGCTTAGATTTATTTCTAAATGCTCAATTTTACTACAATCCATGATATAGTGTTTGAGTGTGTGTCCCTGCCTTTGTCCATACTTTACTTCATTTAGATCCCTAAACAAGCCGAACTGCCAGAGATACTTGTAGCCAAGTCTTATTCGAGCTGTGACAACATCTGTTAGTTTACTGATATTGTTACTTGCCCCATACACATGTTTTACTTCACATTTAATTGTGATAAATAATGGACCTGCTAGCTCCAGTTTGCACTGTTCTACTTCAAATCCATCCAAGAGTTCTCGTCTAATGACACATAAGGGACCTATTTGATAACTCAAGATTCCGTTCAATACTGTCTATTTACTGCAGCCCTCACAAGTGCGTCAACTTTATCATGTTCCTGCAGGCCAATGTGATTAGGAACCTACAACATTTTTCCGCGTGCCTGGTTATCACTTACCTGGTGCAAGGCGGTGCGCGGGTGGGTCTCATATCTGTACCCATTTGGCTTCCTAGGTTAAGCTTTGTTAATGTGTTTAAGTAGGATATATGTTGACTTATTTATTAGTGGTAGTGAATAGCCTTTAATTGATAATTTTCCCAGTTGAGTGGGAACTTTTAGTATTGTCTTTCATAGATAATTCTTTGCCTGTGTGTATCCTTCAAAGCGAGCCACGTGGTGTACTTTAGTTTAGGTTGTGTTTATTATTTTTTATATGTAGGGATCTGAATGTACTGGAGAAATTGTCTTAAGTGTTTCATGGGGTCTCTCGTTTTGTGCGCCAAAGTATTGGGCGGAGGAGTTTGAAATCAGTGGGTGACTTAGCCGTTTCCCAAGCCTTAATTCTAGCAATCCCTAACAGCCGTCACACCCATTGACATTGCCCAGGAAGGTGAGGATATCGCACTCTTCTGCGGAGGACCTGGAAACACTGTTCCCGGGAAATGAAACACAATCCCCCCTCCCCCCTACTTCGAATAGCACTACCTCTATCCTAACTTCTCACGTCAGTTCATTGCCGAAAGAACTTTTTACCAGCAGGACCAGCCAGTGGATCGCTGACAAAGTAAAAGAAGATCATGTACATGATAGAGGAAGAAAAACCCGAACCTGGGTGTACTCAACCTAGTATCCTGCAGAACCGGTAAAGCAACAAGGAAGAACTTTCACCTTAGCAGCAACCACCCTGCAGGTTGTCATACAAGGTCTCTACTGCTTCGGCATCAAGATACCAACCCCACCAAGTTAAAATGGAACGATATCACGAACTACTACAGTGCTTCAAGTGCTATGAGCTCTCCCACCCCAACAGCAAGTGTCAGCAACCCGTCCAGAAGTGCAGCCTCTGCGACCTGGAGCATTAATCCATCTATGTCGACAAACCTTCGATGCCAACTCTGCAATGGCGATCACCCGGCAATTTCCTACCAATGCCCCCACTGACAGGGAAAAAAATCAAGGCCCAGCCAAGGGTCGAAGCCAAGAAAGCCAACCCTCGAACTCCGCCACCAGAGTCCCCGGTGCACTACCAGCACCTCAGCTCCCACCACTGGCAGAAGACTTTCCAGTCCTATCAAACCGTAACGACTCCCACCAGGCGCGCAGCCTTCACAATGGGGACCCCGAGACCCAACCAACAGCCCCGCAGCCCCTTACATCACATGCAGACATTATCCCAGGTTTTATTTGACTAGCAGAGGCTTGCCAGACCAGACAACCGGTTCGTCAGGGAACTGAATGTGCTGTAGCCATTGGCCTGGGGTCAATGACTACAGAGTTTGACAGGACCGTGAAATGTACTTTGGGTCTGTTTAGAGGACAGGCTGCTTTACTACCTAGCCTCAGAACCTTATACTTGTTAACATCCAACTATCTGCCAACCTTTCTACATTTCTTAGTGACTAGCAGTTACCAGGATGGATGTTAAATAGGAAAATTAAAGTCAAATCCCCAGGGCCGGACGAAGTGTTTGCCAGGGTGATTAAACACGCAAAAAGGAGCACTAGGAGGAGCTCTTTGCAAGTCTAGTATAATATTTAAAGTAGTGTGGCAACACTGAAGTAATTATAGACACTAACCGACAAGTGTTATGAATCAGTTACCCGATTCTTACTAAGAATTAAATATGAAATATTTACATTTTCATCCCTCAGTTTTACTTTTATTATAAAATTGCATACTATTATGTTTACAAAATTATCATTCAGTTTTGGTACTTTTAATATACTGTCGTGTGTCAATTGATAGTAGTAGGCATCCATCAGTCATGAGACTAGGGAGTTGCACTCTGGTCGTCGGTCAGGAGTGGTCTATTGATAGTATTCATTTATACATCTTGTGGGTTTATCATGATTGAGAGGTCAGTCAGCGTCGCCAGCAGTGGTGAGCGCGTTATGACCAACTTTGCATCATTGACCGACCCTGTAACCAATTCTTTTATTGTATTCATTATTACTGTATTATGCCAAGTGTACATTATAGTTATGTTTAGAGTGATCGTTCCCAGTTTGTCAGAATTAACATCTGGTAATTTGGTAACTGACGCCACTCTTCCAGACGCGGGAAAGCCTGAGTAGATGCGGGTAGACTGAGATGGTCAGACGCGTTGCACTGATAAGTGTTTAGACAACCACAATGAACAAAAACAGTAACCACACTGGTTAGATCGTTATTCATTATGTATGCCATCTACTTTTATATTATAGAGTTATTGGTCAGTGCTTAGAGGTTATTTCACCCCCATTGTGTTAAGATATTTCTGGACGGTTTTTGTACATTGTTTTATTCCCCATCACACAGTATATTGGTGTTGCCATTTAGACAGTTTTGTTTTAATTCCCTTGACAGTGATACTAATTGTGAGGCCAATTTTACATGATTAACAACTGTACAGTAACAGGAACCACACACATCCACTAAATTTTACCTTCACATAAGCACAAATGAACAAGACCTCTCTTCCTACTACGAATTTCACTTTCACATAACCGACTGAAACACTGCGATAGTCGACAACGCAGTGCCTTAACAACAATGCCTTAATAACCAAGCATTCAACATGACCGACCTCCTGAAGATCCTCGAGGACGCGGCAGGCGTTACTCGCCTTGACATCGGCCAGGAAGGAGTAGAATTTATATTCTTTGACAGCAAGGACCACCTTAGCAATTCATGACCACTACGTCAGATTGATCTAAAAAGACCCTCCACACCAATTCCAGACCACAAGAACCTTCATCAACGGGAAGAGTCAACACTGATAAGCCAATTAATAGCCGACATCTACGACAGCTTAGAAAATTAAGACTAGGGTATATTCTGGGGCTCTCCTCGGCGAACGTGAAACTGAACTTAACTTTCGCCTCATTAGCCGCAACCAACTAAGCCACCATACAAGGATTACCACTTTGGCTACAAGATCCCACCCTACCGAATTAAGATGGAACGCTTCGACAACAATGTCTGAAGTGTTACCAGTACACGCATCTCTCCAAGGATGTCCGCACAAGGATGTTATAATTGACAAATTTTAACAAACCGAGATGCGTAACACTAGAAGCTATGAACGGTCGTCTTCAAAATCTCAAACCAACTGAATCCTATGTTTTTACTGATGGTTCTGTGCAATTAGGCACTGGTAGAACAGGGTGTGCACGCGCAGTGTATAAAGGGAATGAAATTATCACGTCTACGAGCACAGTCAGTCGCCAAGTGTACCAGTACTCAGTTACAGTTACAGTCACTCCCTCAGTTACTCTTTTAGTACAGTAACAATGTCTCCCCAGGATATGACTTTCCTAACCATCCTTCTTGAATTATTAACGTCAAAAAGGACAATGATCTAGTAGCAAGAGCAAGGAAAATTGCTGAAGACGACCCAACCCTAAACGAAGTACCGTGGCAACTTGTAGGCAACGGAAAGGCAAACAAACGAAGAAGAACCGAAGAAACGTCCAAAGAAACCAAACTAGAAGCCAACCAGAACTCAAGAGCAGCATCCAAACCAATGCCAAGGACCATATTCAAAACCAAAAAACCAGTAGATGGTCCCACTTATGCTTACATTGCCGCACTTTAAAAGAATAATCCAGGATCAGATCTTAGAGCCAAACCCGACATTAGAGATAGATATAACATATCCACAGCTAATCCGGATATAATCACAAACCTCAGGAACACACAACACCTAGTTGAACTAAAACCAGAAGGAAAAAACACACCAAAATGATAGTTCAAGATTTCCCGGTCGAAGTTCATGCAAAGACTCCTAGAGTGCCCAAATGTCACAACGGCGGAAAGATGCAAGCACAACAATATCGAAACAAGACAGGTTCTTGTAACAATAAAAGGACCTCGCATCAACACTTAGTGTTGGGATCTATGGTCAATTCAGGCTGAGACTGTACAACCCAGAACCCATGCGCTGTTACAGATGTCAGCGCTTCGGCCACTACAAAGATGGCGGCAGAGGCCTGGAACGATGTGGTGTATGTAGCGAGCTCCACAATACCGACATATGCAAGAATCTGCACAAAGACGGCAAACAAACGAAAGCAAAATGCCCGAACTGCGGGGATACATATCACGCCTGGAACAAACTATGTCCAGAAAGGGTAAAAATACTAGCTTTCGGATCAACCCAGCAACCCAAAGTAACAACTTCTAGACCCCAATCTACCAGACCCTCGGTAAAAAGCCAGTGGTACACCCCTCGGCAAGTCCGAATAAAGGAAGATCAGCAACAGTCTGACGCACCAAATCCTTCTAGTCTGAGCAAGGACAGGGCCTCCAACAACTGGAGGAAACAAAGAAGCACTACTCCACTAAGAAACAGCAACAGAATAGATCAAGGCAGCAAAACGTACATACCTGCTGTTGCCTCCAAGACCTCCCAAGCAGAAATGATGATCCTTACATCATCAAATGCCCCAGTAGCTGGATGTAGCAAAGACGCTTCAACCCAACCAAGAGTCTCCTCACCCACCAAGTAGAAAGTCTCCACTCCAGCCAAGAAGACAAACCGTCAGGAAAACCAGTACTGTAAAAACCATGGACTCAATGATTCCACTATAACGGAAAAATGGACAATCTCAAAATTATACAATGGAATATTCAAGGATTCAAAAGCAAAGCACAAACACTCAGAGCAGTGCTTCAAGGATAGCATTGATATTGTTCCACTTCAAGAAACTCTCACCAGGACTGGCAGAAATATCAATATCCCAGGATATCAAGGATTCCACTGCCCTATGGCACAAGGTGGCACCAAAGGCATTTCAATTCTAGTAAGAAATATCAATGCCACGGCAATCACAGACCTGCCCAACTGTGGCGAGAACGTCGAAATTATGGGAGTTAAGCTCACTATGAGGAACTCAACGCTGTCCATCTTCAATGTATACAAGAGCCAGAGAGAACACGACATGGATCTCTCGACAATCTTTGAAATAGCAGTCACTACACCTATCATCATCTCTGGCGACTTCAACGCTCATAGTGAATTACTACTTGATTCACCATGAACCGACGCCAACGGAAGACATTTAACACCCTTTGGATGAAGTGCCAGAAATCAATCTGCTTAACTCGACGGAACCAACCCACACTGGTGGGGGAAAGCTGGATCTCACGTTTGTTTCCACCAGTATTTATGAGTTGTGTCATTGGTCAGTGGATCATGTTCTGACCAGTGACCACTTTGCTACAAAAACAGTTATTAATATAGCACTACCTCTTAGACCTCCAGCTCCCGAGCCCGGATGGGACTTTATCAAGGCAGATTGGCCGAAGTTTCAGGAAGCTCTCGAAACTTGGCACCAAAACTACACTCTTCCTGACAACACCGAAGAAATGGAAAAAGATTTAGTAAATGCAATACATAGAGCAGCAAATCACGCCATCCCCAAGAGGAAAACAATTACCCAACAACACAAGGACCATTGGTATTACTGTAATAGGATCAAAGAGTCACATAACAGACTAAATTGTGCACGAAAGAATTTCAGAAGAGATAGAACCGAAGCTAATCTAAGACTTCTTAGAGCTGTCAGAGATCATGTGCACGAAGAAACAGCAAAAATCAGAAGAAAATGGCTTGAGTGGTGTGTGTCAAGCTAAATCAGCATACGTCCTTGGGCGACATCTGGAGGCAGATCAACAAGGCCAAAGGAAAATAGCCTTGTTGCTCCGCCGCACCATGTTCATCGAGAGCAAGAAGCAGAAAGGCTAGCAAATCTATTTGCTTCAAGAGCCAGTTCCGCTGAACTTCCTCAAGCAACTCTGACTCACCAACAAAGATTTCAAGCAGCAAGACGGGAAAAAATAGACGATGCTTCAGCCCCTACCTGATGAACTAGACCAACCTTTCAATCTGAAAGAACTCAAGTGCTACAAATAAAACTAATAATACAGCTCCAAGCGAGGATAAAATCACAACATGCTAGTCAAGCTAGGAGAAAAGGGTGAAGAAGCCTTCTTGAATCTCGTCAACAGTGTGGGGTGACAAGAACCCAACCACTCTTGGGACAGTGCAATTATAGTTCCCATTCGAAAACCTAAAGACCCAGGAAATCCAAGACCCATCTCATTAACAAGCTGTATGGCCAAAACTGCAGAAAGAATGACCCTTAATCGAATTGAATGGAAAGCCAATCCACTACACTAAAATATGTTTGCTTACAGAAAAGGTGTTGGAACCACAGAATGCCTTACCTCCCTCTCCTGGATAAGATCAATGACAAACCTGGAATCCTTATTTTTCTAGACCTTGTAAAAGCCTTAGAGTTAGCCAGTGCTCCAGCTACACTGTGCTGCCTTGTGAATAAGGAAATCAAAGGACACGCTCTCGCTTTTGCCAAAGGAAGCCTGCTTAACCGAGAAGCTGAAGTCAAATTCCAAGGAAAAACCATCGACCTCAAAAAGGCTGGAAAATGGAACTCCGCAGGGAGGAATACAAAGCCCCTTCCTCTTCAACTGTCTCATGGAACAATTCATGAAGCTCAAGCTACCAAATGCCAAACATCTTAACAATGCAGACGACTTTGTGGTCATCATCAATGGCAAAGGTGCAAGGAACCATGCACAAAAATGCCTAGATATTATCAGCAGGGAAGCGGAACGCATAGCAGTGAAAATAAACAGCAATAAAACAAAAGCTATGGCCGTTAAAATGAGAACTCAAGACATCAGACTGGCAATACAAGGACAAATTGAGTGGGTTACCTCTTTTCAATACCTAGGAGTCATAGACAACCAGTTGAAATTCACTCAAGAAATTGAATATCTTCGGCAACGCTGTAAAGCCAGAAACTCAGCATTGTGCTCTCTGACCAATCTTAGAGAGGGTGCATCTCAACCAGTACTCAAAATGTATTGTGTTCAAGCAGTTAGATCACTCATCGACTATGCTGCCCCTGATCTTACATCCCTCAGTGATAACCAATGGGAGAAACTGGAAGTGTCTCAAAATGATGCTCTGAGAACAATGCTGGGAGCACCTATATGGACGCGTAGAGAGAACCTTAGAATGGAAACATTTACCATCATTAGAAAACAGGATGAAACAAAGGATAGCCACCATAATAGGAAAACTTACTGGAACAACTGGCAGACTGTCAATCAAAGACTATACAGAAATCCTTTCAAAAAACCTACAGTATAGAACAAGCTCATGGATGGATAATGTGGTGAGGATTTTAGAGAAACTGTACCTGAAATGGACCATTAAAACAAAGGGGAAGATGGACCATATCAACACTTTCGGCAGCCTCCTCCATGGGAAGAATCTAATCTAAAGATCATCATTAAAAGAGTACCAGTTAAAAAATCAGCATGTGACCCGCAGAGGCTCAAGGAAGTAATAGAACAAATGGAAACTATCTCTAGACCCACAACGACTCATCTTCACAGACGGATCAGTTGATCAAGAAATAGGTTCTGCTGGGGCAGCAGTTTACACTACCAACCATGAAGCTTACTGGAGCATGAATAGTGGGTGCTCAACATTGCAAACAGAATTATATGCCCTGAAGGAGGCAATAAACTATACAATTGAGAATAATTTACATGATGTCATCATTCATACAGACTAAATCTTTGCTCCAGGCCTTGTTATCCAGTCAGCACAGAGATAATATACAACTCCTCACAGAAATTCAACATATAGGAAAAGAAGCCCATAATCGAGGGCTGTCAATCACCTTAAATTGGATATCAAGTCACATTGGCATAGATGGTAATGAAAAGGCAGACTCACTAGCAAAAACTGCCACTGCTCTACCTGTTGTACAGGTTCAAATACCTCCAAGTTTCTCACAGATAAAGGAGCAAACCAAGAAGAAACTATTCTCAACTATCAAAAGTCGCCACAGAGCCAAAGTAGCGGATGGAAGATCCACTGCGATATGGTATGAAGAAGCCACTGGTTACTCCTCTTTCAAGCCTGGCAAAAAGATATCCAGAGACATTGCAGTAGCCATACACAGACTCAGACTTGGTTACAAGTGCTGCTGGGAGGTAATTAACCCAATAGTTAAAGAGTGTCACATCTGTGAAACTGAAGCAGAGGCGCCACTATTGCACTACTTACTGGAATGTGAAGCTACTGAAGCCCTGCGCATCAAACTCAACATTAATCCAACGACAGCAGCTGCAGTAGATGCACATTCCACCGCGACTACAATGATTAGAAAAGCTGTTGAGGAATGGGACTCATTAGTGAGCATTCTGCATCTATATCCGCCACCAAGATAATGTTAATAAAACAAGATTATAACCAGTGCACTAAAACAGAAGCGATAAATAAGCAGGGAAAAGGAGAAATCCCCTCCACTTTAAACTTAGACCCAAATATCACAGGAAAAAGGTTATCATGTATAACCAAACTCAATTACGGGCTCACCATAGCCCGTGCTACATTGACACTTCGTCCTGAGTAGCTAAATCTGAAACAACAACAACAGATCACGTCTAGTACACAGATTGAGCGACTGGGCAAGCACGACAAACCGAGCTACTGGGTAGCTATCTAGCCACCGAGTACCTTAAGCGCAATGGGGGTGGAGTGATGGTGTGAGTGTTCTGCAGTCCTTAAATAACCCATCAATTTATGTCTGAAGTAGCTTGTAATATTAAATGGAATATAATTTTTGCCAATGATAAATGTTGTATAAAATTTGTGTGGATTCCGTCCCATGTTGGAGTTGGTGGATTGGCTGCTTGCTCGTTGCAGGGTGCGGTCACGGCGTTGGCCCTCTCAGTTGTTGGCTGACGGCTGGTGCGAGCAGGTCGCTGTTGGTGTGTGGTGCGCCGGCTAGCCTGTGGGGGCAGCTGGCGTTATGGCGTCGTCGGTGACGCGGATTCGGAGGGTGGATTCTGCAGGATTGGAGTTCTCGGCGGCTGCTGATTGGGCGTTGGTGGAAGTGACGCTTTTGGATGTTTTCCAGGTGGACCTGCTCACTGTTTACGGCCTTGAGAAGATCTCTGACAAGCGTGTGATGATCATGTTCTCTGCCCCTGGTCCATATCAGCGTTTTGCGAGTGATTTTGCTGGGCGTTCTCATCTGCTCCCGGGCTCTGCTGGTACTGTGGAGGTGTCGGACCGGTGTGTGGCGCCGACGTTTGTCAGCATCCATGGAGTTCCCTTGGACTTTCCCGAGGAGGTCCTTCGCACCTGCTTCTCTCGGTACGGTACTGTATTCACTCACCGTATAACCTGCCTCCGCTCAGGCCGCCTGTCGGGCTTGAGGACCAATGTGCGGACCCTTGGCATGCGCTTGACGCGTGATATTCCTTCTCAGGTCAAGTTCTACGGCTTTAACATGCGGGTTTTCTATGAGGATCAACTACGCACCTGTTTTCGGTGTGGTTTGCGAGGGCATCTTGCGGCCGCTTGCACTGCTTCCGGGATGGGGAAACCAGCTATCTTCCAGGAGGGTGATTTTCCCCCCTTGGGGGTTGGGGGGGCCAAGCCAGGTGGTGCAGAGACCGTGTTTGTCCCCCGCGGCCCCTCGTTGTTGGTGCCTTCTGCTTCGACTGATCCTACTCCGGCTGTTCAGCAGTTTGACCCACCTGGCTCGTTGGTGTCTGATGTGGCGCCCCCACTTCCTGTGCACGTCGTCACTGCGGAGGTTCATCGGGCTTCAGATGTTGCTGCCATGGAGACAGGTACGTCTGTGGAAGCTGCTCCATCGTGTGTAGATGGGAGTGGCGATCCTGCAGGCCCTTCGTGTGGGGTTGCTCCTTCGTCTGGTGGCCGTTCATCCCACGTGGTTGCTGCTGCTCCGGAGGTGCTGCGGTCCTCTCGTGGCTCTAGAGGGCCTTCCCCGGTCGCGACGTCGGACCAGCCCCGTCGTAAGCGGGAGGCACGGGCGCGTTCCTCTGACAAAGGTCCTCCCATTAAGCGAGGGGGGTCTACGGCTGGAGCTGCTGTGGCGTGCGCCCCTCCTCCTCCTCCCTCTGGTGGCCTGATGCGGTCTGTTGCACTCGGGGCCCCCTCTGGGGGCAGGGACGCCCCAGAAGCAGTTGCGGTTGATCAGTGGGTGGTGTCCTCTGGTGTTGATGGTCCTGGACGGGATGCGCTGACTTTGAAGTTTACAAAGTCTACAAAGTGTGCAAGCGCCGACGTTCCTGTGGGCCTTCTGCAGGGTTGCCAGATGGTGCACCTACTGTTCCTACTGCC
This sequence comes from Procambarus clarkii, assembly GCF_040958095.1. NCBI lineage: Eukaryota > Metazoa > Arthropoda > Malacostraca > Decapoda > Cambaridae > Procambarus > Procambarus clarkii. The sequence continues at coordinate 6,211,739 of NC_091160.1, forward strand.
TCCCATGTGGGGGGCTCTGCTCCACCTTCTACGGGGGCTGTGGGGTTGGTGGGGTCCTCATTGCCTTCCTGATGGCGCCCTCTCTGACTTGTGCTATGCTGAATGTGCGTGGATTGCGTGACTTGGCTGTACAGATGGGCTTGGTGGCTGTGCTTCGTGAGCAACGTGTAGATGTAGCCTTTATTCAGGAGCATAATGTGCGTGACTTGAGTGCTTTGTCTGGGTTGACTGATGATTTTCATGTAGTGCTTAATGCGCCGAGGATGTCCTTTGGGGGCACGCTGATGCTGTTCTCCCGGAGGGCGTCCATTTCCGTGCTTCACACGGAGATGGATGAAGATGGCCGGGTGTTGTTTGCTCGTGTGCGGTACCTCGGGGTGGAGATTCCCTTATTGACTGTGTATGCTCCTTCTGGCACGGCGCGTCGCAAGGAGAGGGAGGAGTTTTTCCAGGGTGGGCTGTTACACTTCTTGCGTCATGACACAAGGGACATGGTTTTTGGGGGTGATTTTAATTGTGTCACTCTTCCACGGGATTGCAATAGTGCGCATCCGCAGAATGTTTCTCGGGCGTTGGTCTCCATTTTACAGAGTTGTGGGTTTCGTGATGCTGCTCTCATGTTTGGGGGCGATTTGGAATTCACCTTTGCTGCGCGAGGGGCGTGTTCCAGGCTGGATCGTTTTTATGTTCATGGGCGGGAGGGCTCTGTTTTTGCGTTTCGTACAGTTCCTGTTGCCTTTTCTGATCATTGTTTGGTTGTGGTGCGTGTTGCTGTTCATAGTCAGGTTCGTGTGGGGAGGGGTTGGTGGAAGTTGAATTGTCGGTTGTTGCGTTGTCCTTGGGTGCGTGAGGCGTTTCGTGGGTGGTGGGTGGGGCTTGTTGCTCGCAAGTGCGAGTTTTCGTCTGTGTTGGACTGGTGGGAGTGGTGCAAGGTGAAATGCAAGTCCTTTTTTGTTGTGGTTGCGAGGCGTGAGGCGGCGGGGCGGTTTGGTTTGTTGCGCTTTCTTTAGGCGCGGTTGACTCTGTTGTATGTGTTGCTAAATGGTGGGGCCGATTGTTTTGATGCTATTTCGGTGTGTAAGGAGCGCATTTGTGGTTTGCGGGAGGAGTTGGCAGAAGGGGTTCGGGTGCGGGCTCATGTTGACGAGCGTGTCTGGTGAACGGCTTTCTCCTTTTCTTTTGCGAAAGGAGAAAGCCCTTCGGGACTCGGTTCTTTTCACCGGTCTCCAGCGTCCGGACGGTTCTGTTTTGTCTAACATGGATGGGGTCCTGTTGTATGTGCAGCAGGAATTGGGAGCGCTGTATGGGGAGGTACGGGTGGATGAGGATTTGGCTGCTTTCTTTTTGCGTCACTGCTCTTCTGGTTTGTCGGCTGTGGGTTGTTCCGCTTTGGTGAGGGACGTGTCGTCGGCTGAGCTCTGGGATGTGGTGCGGTCTTTCCGTTCCGGCAGAGTGCCTGGCTCGGATGGGCTCCCTGTGGAATTTTATGTGACTTTCTGGGATGTGATTGGGGAGGCTTTTTTGGAGGTGGTGCGATTTTGTTTCCTGACCTGTTCCTTAACCGCATCCCATTATGATGGGGTTGTGAGGTTGCTTCCGAAGCCTGGTGATTTGCGTTTTCTGTCGAATTGGAGGCCGATCACCCTGTTAAATGTTGATTATAAGGTTGTCTCGAAGTTGCTGGCAGGTCAGTGTCGGGATGTTATTGGTTTTGTGGTTTCGGTTGAGCAATTTTGTGGCATTCCGGGTAGGTCTTTGCTTCAGTGCAATGCTCTTTTACGTGATGTGCTTCTGTGTGCCTCTGAGCTTCGCCTACCTGCGGCGATGCTCAGCTTAGATTGGTCGAAAGCATTCGACCGTGTGTCGATGGGCTTTGTGCGGCAGGCTATGGAGAGGTTCGGGTTTCCTCCGTTGTTTCTTTCTTGGGTTCGTATGTTGTGTGCCCGCTGTCATAGATGTGTGTGCATTAATGTTTTTTTTAGTGCCCCCTTTGCCGTTCGCCGCTCGGTGCGGCAAGGGTGTCTCTTATCTATGCTCCTTTATGTTATTTTTCAGGAGCCTTTGTTTCGTGCGGTTGAGTCATGTGCTTTGGTGGTTCCTCCGAGGCTGCCTGCTGGTCTCTGTTTACCGATCTGTGGGTATGCTGACGATACGGTTCTGTTTGTGGCGACCGATGGCTCTGTGGTTGCGGTTCAGGACCTTGTTCGGCGTTTTGAGCTGGCCACTGGGGCCCTTGTTAATAGGGATAAGTCCTGTCTGATGGGGCTGGGGAGCTGGGCCTCCCGTTCGGTGTGGGCGGGGTCGTGGTTTCCAGTGGTCAGGTCGCTTCGGGTTCTCTGAATTACTTGGTTTAGCTCGTATGCCCAATCCTTGGAGTGGAATTGGGATGCGGTGTCTCGGTCGGTTGAGGTGGCGGTTGGTTTGTTATCCTCGCGTCCATTGACGGTTTATCAGCGGGCGATTGTTGTTACTAGCAAAGTTCTTCCAAGGGTGTGGTTTTTGGCTCAGTGTTTCCCCCTGGATCGGCAGCGTGCTCATAGGTTGGAGTGCAGAGTCTATCGGTATGTGTGGTGTGGGAAGTATCATCCGGTTCGTCGCTCCTCCATGGTTTTGCGGGTGGAGGAGGGAGGTGTTGGCATCCCTGATGTTTTTACCAAGGCATTGGCTTTGTTTTGGGTGTCGATGCGTCAGTATTTGGGGGTGGGTGGGGGCCTCGGTGCGCTTGGGATTTATTTCTGTTCTGTTCGGTTTAGCCATTTGCTTGAGTTAGGGGCTGGGTGTGAGGTCGCCTTTTGTACACCTGCTGTGTATTCGTGGGCAGTTGGGATTCTGCGGAAGCTCTGTCATGTTCCAGGGTTTTTGTCCCTGTCGTGTCGGGGGGGTTATGGGGTTCTCCTTCGTCGTGTGAGCCATCGGGTTGAGGGTTGGTTTCCATGCTGGGATTGGGGGGGGGATTTGGTCGGTCTTGGGTGGGCGGCATTTGGCTCCGCAGCAGTGGGAGTTTCTCTTTCGGATGCTGAACGAGTTTTTGCCGTCGAATGATCGTTTGTGTATGCTTGGGTTGCGTTCTTCCGCGACATGTGCACATTGTGGATTGGTTGAGACGCAGTTACATGTGTTTTATTTTTGTGAGAGGGTACAGGGTTTAGTTGCTTGGTTGCGTGATGTGATTGCGGTGTTCTGTGGGCTCGGGTTTCAGGGGGATGTTTTACGGTTCCTGTTTCTTTCGTTTCCTCAGGGCTCCGGGCGGCTTCGAAACACACCGAGTGTCTTGATTGCGGATTATGTGTTTTGCGTGTGGGTTGGGCGTTTGGAGGGTTATGGAGTTCGCCGGATTCTGGGTTTTCTGCGGGGGCGTTTGCGTTTCACATGGTGGTGGTTGCGGCGTGCTTTTCCGGTGAGGTTTGCCGATTGGTTCACTGACGCGTATGTTCAGGGTGATGCTTTGGGGTTGGAGGGGGGTCGGGGGTTTGATTAGTGTTTTGGTGTGGTGTCGATGGATTTGGGGGGGGAGGGCTTCTTGGGTCATTTGGGCGTTTGGGTTGTGGGTATTCCCCCTGCCCCCTGAGGGCTTCCTCGGCGGTGCGTTGTATGTGTTTGCCTGCGCTGTGCTTTTGTGTTGCTCCTTGTGTGTGTTTCGTGTTCCTTTGCCGGATCCTGCGTGTTCCGATTTTTTTTTTAGAGTGTTTGTTTATTTGTGTGGGCGTTTTTTGTGGTGTGTATGTGTATGTATCTTTTCGTTTGTTCCACCCGTTCCTGCGTGCTCCGGTGCTGTGCTCCTGGTTATGTGGGCTTCTGCCTTGTGTGTGTGGCACTTTTGGGTACTTTTATCCGTCATGCTTCATGTAATTTTTCCCTTGTGTTATTTTAATTTTTTTTTTTTTTATGCCGCTGGCATATTATATGTAGCTGCTCTGTGTGAGCCTTTGTGTTCTCTGTGTTACTCATGTGGATCTTGTGTTATGCATGATTGGATTTCTTTTTCATGTTGTATTCTTGTACAAAAAAAAAAAAAAAAAAGGAAAGAGTCTTCATGCTCTTGCATTTGTTCTGTATAATGTTTGTTGTCTTAGGAGTTCTTTTGGTTCTTTACTATGTACTTTGTCAGGCTTTGTATCTTTTTTATTGTGTATTGTACTTTTATAAATAAAAAAAAAAAAAAAATCTTGGAGTTGGTAAACATGACATTGATTAGCCAATAAGGCTTGCAGGAAAAAAACCCGATTTTGGCTTTGGGACTATCTAATGCAATTATTAGAAACATACAAATTAAAGAAATTATTTCAAATTTAGAAGAAAAATGCCCAGAGACCTGAAAGTGGCAGTAATAATAGCTATAACTTTTGTAACAGGTATTTGTAGGGTCAGCACAATAACCGGACCACAGTGTGAGAGGTTGTGTTAGCTCGAGCTCCGATTGTAGTAACATTATTACAGCAATAATGGAAGGATTAGTGAAGGAACTGATGAATCTAGTTGGAGCTCTGAGGACGGAGTTGGATTCGCTATGGGAGGAGGTACGACAGCTGAAACAACATCAGCAAGAAATAAAGGAGGCGACCAGTATTAAAAAGACCGTCTTGGCAAGTTGTAAAGGACAGGGGTCTTAAGAAGACCTTGGCAAAACCGACAACTAATAGCCTAAGGACTTCTAACGCATTTGATGTGTTAGAGGACGAGTGCTGTGGTGAACCTGTAGTTCAACGAGGAGGCAAAGGCAAAGCAACGAGGAGCATTGAAGCGCAGGTTCCACAAAGTGTTCAGAAGGAAAAGGGAGGAACGAAGCAAAGTTTGGTTGTGGGAGATTCCCAGGTGAGGTATTTAGACAGAACTTTTTGTGCCAGAGATAGGGGGAACAGGTTAAGGGTTTGCTATCCGGGAGCTGGAATTGGTGATATTGTTGGAAACATGAATATGACGGGAAATGGGAACAAACCCATTATTTGTATTAGTGCAGGGGGTAATGATGTTGAGCGTGTTAGCAGTGAGGAACTAATTCAAAGATTCAAGACAGCCATAGAATTAGTTAGGAGCAAGGGAGGAATCCCGATCATACGTGGCATTCTTCCAAGAGAGGGAGTGGGAAATGAATGGATGTCGAGGGCACTTTGGGTCAATTGCCGGCTGGAAAGAAATTGCAAGTCTAATGCAATATCTTTCATAGACAACTGGGAACACTTCTATGGAAGAAGTGAAATGTATGCTCGGGATGGGGTGCATCTATCGAGGGCTTGGGTGGTAGATGTTGCGAACTCGTTGGAACCAGTGGTTAGAGGCGTTTGTTTGGGTTTAACCTGTTAGTAGATAGTGGTATAGGAATTGATTTGGAGGAAGGAGGTAATAAAAGTATGCGTTTGTGGGAGAAAGGAATTGGCAAAATGATCAGGGAAAGAGAAGGGCCTCAAAATAACAATTCACTTAGGGTGTATTACACTAACAATAGAAGTCTAAGAAATAAAATAAACCAATTAAAGGCTCTTGTTTGCACAGAAAAAAATATTGTGCTTACCGAAACGTGGATGAATGTAGAAAAGAGAGAACTATTTGCAGAATATCAAATAAATGGATTTAAACCATTTCACACATTAGACGAGGAGGGGGAGTAGCCATATACGTTAGGGACAATTAGAAATGTAGTCTCAAAGAGGGAATCAAATCTGAGCCCCACACAAACTATTTGGATAGAATTAAACGAAAAAGCAAATATTATAATAGGAGTTATATATAGGCCACCAAATTTAGACAGAATGGAAGCAAAGCATCTATGGGATGAAATATCTAGATCGAAAAGTTTGTCATGGGTGACTAAATTTAGTGGAATAAACTGGTTGAATAAAACGGGGAATAATGAAGCAGAAGATTTTCTATAATTAATTGACGATTGCTTTCTTTCGCAACACAATTAAGGAACCAACGCGGGAAAATAATATTTTAGATTTAGTGTTAACTAACAGGGAAACACAAATTAAGGACATCGAAATAGGGAGTGAGCTAGGGAACAGTGATCATAAAGAAATCAGATTTAGCATAGAATGGAATAGATCTGTGGGAGAAAATTTTGTTAAAGTACCCGATTTCGAAAAGCTAATTTCAATAGCCTAAGAAATTTTTTGGGTCAAGTAGATTGGAAAATCTTGGGTATGGAGTGTGGGCCGGTCTTGGAGCTGGACGTGAGCCCAGCGATAGGTGACGTAAAAGGGGTTTTCGATGTGGATTCAAAATATAACTGTGGTGGTGTGTGTTACTGAGGAAGTCTTGGTTGTAGGGTTGATATAAAGCCATGGCTTGGTTATTGACTTTAATACTTAAACTGATACATGACTAGCAGCTTCCAAGCTGGTAGCGTCCTGTACGCTCTTGTTTACCTCCCTTACTGGCGTCTCAGCCGCCGCACATAGAAAACGGATGGTACCATTTTCTGTGAACATGACAACCTATTTAAAAATATTCTAAGCGAAGCCCAGGAACGTAGTATACCAAAAAAATTGAATAGCTCGAATAATAATGATCCAAAGTGGATAACAAAGGATCTGAAGAACCTTATAGGTAAAAAGAGCGTGGTACAAAAGGATTAAGAATGGGGAAGTCAGTTTAGAACAGGAATTCGTACAACTGGTTAGAAATACTCGAGAGATAAGGAAAGCGAAAAGAAACTACGAAGTTCGCATAGCAGGGCAAGCAAAGACAAATTCTAAAGTTTTTTCAGTTTATATCGAACAGACTAGGGAAAGTATAGGTCCATTAAAAACAGACATGTCAGATAACGGATAATGACGAGGAGATGAGTAGTATTTTTAATAAATATTTTATCTCTGTATTTACTAAAGAGGAACTTAACACCATGCCTTCAGCCGAACAAGTCTATGTGGGTGGGGACGTGGACAGGTTGACTAGTTTAGCAGTTACCAGGGAGGATGTTATTAAACAAACAGTAAAACTCAAACCAAACAAATCCCCAGGGCCGGATGAAGTGTTTGCCAGGGTGCTTAAAGAATGCAAAGAGGAGCTTTGGGAGCCACTGTCTACCATATTTAATAAATCAATAGAGTCAGGCAGTCCCAGAGTCATGGAGGGTTGCTAATGTGGTACCAATTTTTAAGAAAGGAGATAGATCACTTGCATCAAACTATCGACTAAAGGACTAGGAGACAGACATACATTCTGTTATATATAGAAATCAAGTATTTATTCAGTAATTAAATACAGGTATTCTCTATTCTGGAAATATTTTTAACATGCTTTAAATGAATTTGATATACAATTTGTATTTTTTCCAACAGTGTTGCAGACGGGGTTCACGTTGCTTGAGGCAGGATACGTAACGTCCAAGAACACTGCCAACATTCTTTTCAAGAACTTACACATTATTGGTAAGTAATCAAACACCCGCCTTCGTTTTTAATATGTGAAGTTCTCGCCCATTTCTTGAGAAATGTATATTTGGTTTTCCAAACCCAAGTCTGCAGGTGTTATGCATAATTTTGAAATTATAAAAATTCTACTACCATATCGTCCTCTTTAATCCTTCCCTGGCCCGCCTTAATTACTTCTTTCCAGTACTGTCTCCATCACTTCTTTTAGTGCTTATTCCTGTACTAAACATCTACCTTATTGCTCTCTCTAGTCATAAGTGCCATAGCGTACTTGCTGGTAGGGTTCCAGCTGGCATTTGGAAGAGGAAACAGCTTCTCTGGCATGGGCGATTGGACATACGGGCTGGCGAACGAGCGCCTGGTCTTTTGGTTGTTCCAGTTCGCGTTCGCTGCCACAGCTGCCACCATAGTCTCCGGGTCGATGGCTGAGCGGTGTGCCTTCAACGCCTACCTCATCTGCTCCGTCATGCTGTCTCGTGGGTGGAAGGAATCCGATTCTCTTTATCTCTTTGTTTCTGTGTCTCAAAATTCATAAGAGAGGAGACTGTCTAACATTTGCACAGCTGGCATATGTAAGACAGCCCCTATGGTGTACCTGGATATGACAATGTTTGTGTGTTGGTACAGCTGTGGTGTACCGTGTTATGATAATATTTGTGTTTGTACAGGTGTCGTGTACCCTGTGGTGTCACACTGGACCTGGTCAGATATTGGCTGGCTCAAGACTCAACACTACCAGGACTTCGGTGGCTCCGGCGTCGTCCACCTCACAGGGGGCGTGGCATCTCTTGTCGGGGCTGTAATTCTTGGGCCCAGAATCGGTCGCTTCGGACCCAAGGGCAAGGAGATACGTGGACACACTGTGCCGGTATGTTCATAGAACATAAGTAATATGTGTTATTATATGAGGTCATGAAGCAATATATAATTTTAGTGGAATATCATGTTTAATACAAATATTACACGTCAAGGTGGAGGTGTAAAGTTGTGTAAAGCTCAGGGATTCTTAATCCTGCTCTTCGGGTTCCTGGCCTTCAACGGAGGGTTCCAAGCGTCCATCAGCCACGAGGTTGATGCTGTAGCCATTGCCAAGGTTGTCTTCAACGCTGCGATATCGGCCTCTTCAGGAGGCATCGCTGTGCTCTTGATGAATCATTTTAGGAGGGAGTCCCTCTGGTCCTTCCTAATGGCCCTTAATGGTTCTCTCGCTGGCATGGTAAGTACCGCTCTGCACTGTGTGGCCGGGAGTCCATCTGGTGCTAGTGTGATGGACTCTGCTAGCTGTTAATTTTCATGGATGGACATTTAATTTAAACTTAATTTAGTATTATGATAACATAACTAATTTCTTATCAAAATACCGTTACTTGCAATATGTCTGAGTTTGTTTATCCAATGCTTAAGGACATATTTCCATGACAGGTGTCAATCAGTGTCGGGTGCAACGTTGTCCAGCCGTGGAGTGCCTGTGTCATTGGCACAGTGGGTGGATCAGTGTTCCTCGCCATCCACACCCTTCTGCCCAAGTTGAAGGGTACGTCACAGATTCTCTCACCGCTCAGTTTTCTTAACAACTTTGTCTTAAGAAAACAACAAGCAACCAGTTTTATCTAACTTGAATTTTAAATATTTAACTCTAATGTTATGTTCTGTAGATGTAAAGAAAATACTTAAATATTATTCTCTTTTTATATTACTTCAAAGTGTACGTGCATATTGGGACTCTTGAGTTTGAGTGTAAAGTTAATTAATATTTCTTCCACAGTTGACGACCCACTTGATGCTGTGGCTGTGCACATGGGAGGTGGGTTGTGGGGGCTGGTTGCTTTGCCCTCTTCCAGGATGGTGGCATTGTGTACGGGGGCAGCGCGGAGGTCCTCGCCTGGAACAGTGGGGGCGCTGGCCATAGTGGCCTGGTCTGGTGGTCTTTGTTTGGTTATGTTTGGTTCCCTCAGGCTGCTCGGCGTCTTGAGGGTGCCTCCAGATATGGAAATTGCAGGTAAGTGAAGATAATACATAAAGTTTCCACGTTTGTATTATATAATTGATAATTGTATTATAATTGTTATGTTTTCAGTGTTATGAACACAGTCATTATACATTGTATATGTTTTATATCTCTAACAATATCTGTACGCCAGGAATGGACCTCTTGAAGCACGGGGAGCCAGCTGACGCTTGGCTGGAGAGCCAGTACGATGGATCCATAAATGCACAGAACAAGAGGAATTCAGGTAAGATGTCAACCAAGTTGCTTTTAAAGTTTAGTGTGTGTGATGTTTGTCTATATATAATGGGCCCTATGCACCCTATTCACAAAGTCGGTGGATGTGTGTGTTGGAGACCAGGCTGTTGTGCTAAGAGTGATGGGTAGGGTGTATGTGGGGGAAGACTGCGAGGGTGGTATGGAGGGAGATAGTGAGGGTGTGTATGAGGAATAGATAGGTAGGGAATGTAAGGGGGTGATGGGCAGGGTGTGCATAGATTGAGGGAGGGATTTATTATTATTATTAACATCTTTATTGACAAAATTAATTACAATTTTTCCTTATCTGAGGATTTCGATTAAGTCTTACTGAAGTGAGGATAATGCTGGTATCCTCTGTCACGCAGGACAGAGGGTCATACATAACACAATAGGTCTAAACTGTAGGCGGAAGTACATATATATCATGGTTACAACCAATGTTTTAATGTATGGATGTGTGAAAAAGAGGGAGGGTGTACAGTTGGAATGGAGATGGTGTGAAGATGTTTATAATTATTACGACAGTGCATATTGAAAATAGTTACAAGAATGGTAAAAATTTATGTAAGTGAAAAAGGGGGGCATGGGATAGGGGTTAGGGAGAGACCTAGCCAAGTCATCCTAGTCATCGTCGTAGACCCCATCTAGTATGTGTGTGTGTAAAATAATATCTATCCATCAATCTTCTATAATGATCTATTATTTTTCTAGATCTTCTAGCCAACATGTCTGCCCCAGAGAAATGTGGTTGTACCAATTTCCAGAACCCAATTCCACCCAAAGATGGTCAAAAGTGTGCGAATCGTTCATCGTGTTCAGTATGTTGTTCGCCCATGTACCCCGGCCTCCCTGAAGCTAGTCACTTCAACCCCCACAATGACGGTGAAGGTAACTGAGCATTTGACAAACTTTTCCAACATTCTTTTTCTTTATTCGTTTACACACACACACGCAATTTAATTATTGATATATATTCATCATTCACTTAATGATCCCATTGCTTTCCAGATTTCCTGGATCTTCAACCTTCGAACCCGGAAGTTAGTGAATGCAATCAAGAAGTTAGTGGATGCAATCAAGAAGTTAGTGGATGCAATCAAGAAGTTAGTGGATGCAATCAAGAAGTTAGTGGATGCAATCAAGAAGTTAGTGGATGCAATCAAGAAGTTAGTGGATGCAATCAAGAAGTTAGTGGATGCAATCAAGAAGTTAGTGGATGCAATCAAGAAGTTTGGGAATGCAATCAAGGAGTTTATGGATACAACCCAGCAGCAGCCCACGATCTCCCACCTCCAGCCCACGATCTCCCACCTCCAGCCCACGATCTCCCACCTCCAGCCCACGATCTCCCACCTCCAGCCCACGATCTCCCACCTCCAGCCCACGATCTCCCACCTCCAGCCCACGATCTCCCACCTCCAGCCCACGATCTCCCACCTCCAGCCCACGATCTCCCACCTCCAGCCCACGATCTCCCACCTCCAGCCCTCGATCTCCCACCTCCAGCAGCAGCCCTCGATCTCCCACCTCCAGCAGCAGCCCTCGATCTCCCACCTCCAGCAGCAGCCCTCGATCTCCCACCTCCAGCAGCAGCCCTCGATCTCCCACCTCCAGCAGCAGCCCTCGATCTCCCACCTCCAGCAGCAGCCCTCGATCTCCCACCTCCAGCAGCAGCCCTCGATCTCCCACCTCCAGCAGCAGCCCACGATCTCCCACCTCCAGCAGCAGCCTACGATCACTGACCCTCCAATGACCTGCCATGTTCATAATTTGTAATTTATACGATTATCATTACCGTATAAATTATAATTAATGTGATAAATACTGTGTGTTTAGAATTTAGTTTATTACTATGTGTACCGTGGGACAGTGATGTGTGGTGTGGGACAGTGATGTGTGGTGTGGGACAGTGATGTGTAGGGTGAGACAGGGATGTGTGGTGTGGGACAGTGATGTGTGGTGTGGGACAGTGATGTGTGGTGTGGGACAGTGATGTGTAGGGTGAGACAGTGATGTGTGGTGTGGGACAGTGATGTGTGGTGTGGGACAGTGATGTGTGGGACAGTGATGTGTGGTGTGGGACAGTGATGTGTGGTGTGGGACAGTGATGTGAATGCAATTGTGAGACAGGGATGTGTAGGGTGAGACAGGGATGTACACTGTTAAAGAGTTTTAATATTTCAAGAACTTTTTGTTTAAAATTTAGCCATAATAAATCAATAAAACTCCAACACATGTTGTATTCTGTTTAGCATTGGGCCTCCTTAACCACTGGCAGAGATGAAAGTTCCTTGTATATCTTTTGCTTTAGCCCTTGCACTGCTACAGCCTGGGCTGTAAATGAGTATAAGCTACGGCTGGGCGAAAATATACATGAATTATGTGAAAATTAATATTAAATGTTAAACAATTTTCCAACTTATTTGCTTCAGCATCATGATAACCTCATCCCAATATTTTCATAAATGAAATTTAGACAATTTTTTTTTAAAGAAGAACGTTTTGTTGATAAGGAGAATAGTTCCTATTACTTGGGACTGAGGGATAATGCAGTAATAAAGAGATGCAAACATCTGTACGATGCACAAAGAAGAATAGTGGCAAGAAGTGCCCCACAAAGTGGATATGCAGCTGGTGCCTTTATTGCATTGCTGAGAAATACATAACACAAATAATAATGAGTAAGTATGTTATTATGCTCTATTTTGTTATATATCACACAAATACATTGTCTAATGGTATTATCTGTGACTTTCATCAATGTCCTCAATTTGTTTTTTGGGGGGGAGGGAGATTATTTTTCTGATTTTGTTGTAACCTCTACATCCTACCTATGTGAAGATAGAATAAAATTGGTCAATAAATCAGTCATAACTGGCAAAACTTGGGACTGAATTTTTTGGGGCTTATTTTTTCACAGATTTCAAACTATTTTTCTTGTTTCTTTAGATTGTTTTGATGATTAGGAACCTGATTAGGGCTTTTTGATTTATAAAAAATATACGCTAAATATATCCCCTAAATCAGTATAATTATCCCTATATTTTGTGTTTGGGGGTTATTTTTTCTTGACTTTATTTCAACACATATTGACCTACAACTTTCACATTTCGAGTACAAATGCCAAATTATGTCACATACAAGTAAATATAATACAAATTATTAAAACATACAAGTAAATTAATTAGAACTACCTTATACATTGTCAATAACTTCAACTTCAATTATCTCTAAAAGTTGAGTTTCAACATTGAGTCAGCTTAAAAAAATCCAGTTTCTGACCGATATCATTTTTACATATAGTGCGCGCCGCTAACTGTTCTTCAATCCTATTAGAATGGATTTTTCATAAACTAAACGTTTAGAGTTATAAATTTTGTTTTCTGAATTTGGTGCATATTTCAAATGCCATATTGACGATTTTATTTTACAGTAACCTAAACTGAAAATCTATATTTTAAATCTATTAAAATGAAAATTATATACTATTCTAATAGCACAATAACAAAATGAACAATTGGCGATATATAATATTTTGCAGCCGATTTGAAAATCTGAAATTTTCAATAATATATTTATAATTTTGATTTTTGTTGTTTTTCGAGTTATGTTGGTGATTATTTAGACAAAGTTAGAGTGTTTGCTTAGTAGATTATGCACAAAAAATTGGAAATTGTTAGAACAAGTTTAAAAAAATTTAACTTAAGGTACCATTAGGTCCTGTCGTATATATACGCCATGCGCAGTTTAAGGGTTAGGGGACTCAGCAATCCCCTAAATTTATTAAAAATGTGTATGATAATCTATAATCGTCGATCTATAATCTACGATCCTCAACAGGTTGTGGCGTTGTTGGAAGAGTCGTGTGTAAAGGCTGCTCTGACTAGGTATTCCTTAATGGATTTTTCTATTTTCCATGCTAGCATAGGTGGTCTTTGTGGGGAAAGTCGATTAGGCCGGGTGGTCTCTATAGGTTTCTTGGAGTCATTACAATACTTCTCATTCTGTTGAAGGTGCTTTGCCAATCCTGGGAAGTATAGTGTGGGTGATATCCATAGGTTCCCTTCTCCTGGTCGTCTTCTTTTTGATAGTAGGTGCACTTTGCATGAAGGGTATATCCTCCTGATGACTGCACCAGGACAGATATTAGGAGACACGTGTATGTGAAGAATGAGAAGGGGTCAAAAGTCAATAGCAGCCGTAGACAGAGGAGCAGCGACGAAAACAAAGGCGGACGGGAGAGGGAGACATGTCGCATGTGGATTTAAAATATAACCGATTTAAAAATATTCTATGCAAAGCACAGGAACGTAGTATACCATACAAATTGAATAGATCGAATACTAATGACCCAAAGTGGATAACAAAGAATTTGAAGAACCTTATAGGTAAAAAGAGAGCTTGGTACAAAAGGATTAAAAATGGGGAGGTCACTTTAGAACAGGAATTCGTACAACTGGTTAGAAATGTTAAGAAAGAGATAAGGAAAGCAAAAAGAAACTATGAAGTTCGCATAGCAGGGCAAGCAAAGAAATCCTAAAGGGTTTTTTCAGTTATACCGAACAAATATTAGGGAATGGATAGGTCCATTAAAAACTGACAGGTCAAATAACGGATAATGACGAGATGAGTAGTATTTTTAATAAATATTTTATATCTGTATTTACTAAAGAGGAACTTAACAATATGCCTTCAGCCGAACAAGTATATGTGGGTGGGGACGAGGACAGGTTGAATAGTTTAGCAGTTACCAGGGAAGACGTAATTAAACAAATAGTAAAACTCAAACCAAACAAATCCCCAGGGCCTGATGAAGTGTTTGCCAGTTTGCTTAAAGAATGCAAAGAGGAGCTTTCCGAGCCACTGTCTACCATATTTAATAAATCAATAGAGTTAGGTAGAGTGCCAGAGTCATGGAAGGTAGCTAATGTGGTACCAATTTTTAAGAAAGGAGATAGATCACTTGCGTCAAACTATCGGCCAATTATCCTAACGTCTATTGTGGGAAAGTTACTTTAATCGATAATTGCAAATACAATTAGTCTTCATCTTGAAAAAAAATTAATAAACGAGTCGCAACATGGGTTTACAAATAGCCATTCATGTTTAACAAATTTGCTATCTTTTTATTCCAGCATAGTTGAGGCAGTTGATAGTGGTAAAGATTGTGATGTGTACCTTGACTTTAGCAAAGCTTTTAATACAATGCCACATGAAAGACTGATTAAAAAAAATAGAGGCTCATGGTATTGAGGGTGCTATATTAAGTTGGATTAGGGCATGGCTATTCTAAAAGGAAACGGTATAAATGGGCGAGTCCACTCTGAACCACCAGCCAGGTCGGACGTTCCTGAGGGGTGTCTGCTGGTGTTTCCATTGATCGCTTCTCGGTTGCCCTGGCGAGTGGTCGTTTGCCACTGCAGGGTGACTACTTATTCGTCTCGGTATGGGGACTTACGTGCCGTCACTGAGGAGGAAGGAGTCGGCAGGGCTGACATTCACCTGCAAAGTGGATATTGGGGTCATCAGCAATACGCTGTTTGATATTATGAAAGTGAAGGTAGAAGAACTCGTTGGTCTGCAGATCATTCGCGAGGACAGAGTGGTGGTGAAGTTCGCCGAGAATTGCTTGTTCCAGCAGTTTATCGAACAGTATGAGGATCGGGAGGTGCGGCTGAGCAACGGTCGGGGCTCTGTGAGGGTGGCAAATTTGAGTGTGGAGTACACATACGTATCTATTAAAAATCCTCCAATTGAAATGTCAGGATCTTCTCCGTTGGGCGCTTGCCAGGTATGGGCGTGTCGACTTTATTCGTGTGTGTAGGCACACGTCTGGAGCCGTCAAGGGACTCTTGAATGGTTACAGGACGGCAAAAATAGTCCTTCGTGGGAATGTGCCTTCCTCTCTATCGATTGCTGACTATACGGTCGGCTTCTTCTACCAGGGGCAGACTCTGACATGTTTCAATTGTGGTCATGTTGGCCATATGGCTGATGCCTGCACCACTAGGATGGACGACCGGGTTAATCTATTTAATGAAAATGATTTTTCTCCTTTGCACGAGCAAGAAGATCTATCAGTTTTGAGCAGTGCCCCTTGTTTGGGAACGGATGCAGTGGTGGATGGCGCCAATCTGGGTCCTATAAGTGCTGCTTCAGTGGTATCTCCTGGTGGGGATAACGTCCGTACTGCTGTGGCGTCTCCCGGACGGTCTGGTGGGGATGTTGATCTCCCTACAAGCCCGTGCGTGCCCGTGCAGACAGGCTCCGAAGGCGAGTGTGCTGCGGTGACTACCAGCTCTGGTGAGGTGGTAGATGCAGTGGTGGGCATTTCATCGGTGGATGGGTGCTCCAATGCTGAGTCGATTGGTGTGCATCGGAACCCGCAGCAAGTGATCCGTGATGGTGTTGATGCAGCTCTGTCTGCTGCTCGAGCAACTGAGGTGGTGGCAGAAGTGCTTATGGAGGATGTACATGCTCCTAGTCGCGGTTCTGAACGACGTGAGGCAAATTGCCTGTTGGCACTGGTCAGCACAGTATGAAGCGGCAAAAATTTGGGGGTTCTCTTCAGAATATCCTAGATGCAAGGAGGAGGCTGGCACCCCCCCCCCCCTTTTCCTTGACGGCTGTGCAGTGTGATCCTATGGTTCCGTCCGACTCGGATATTCCGCCTTCTGGTGGGGGCGTGTCTGTGATGGAGTCCCTAAAATTCGCGGGAGTGGTTCACCACCTGGTGATACACAGAATGTGGATTGGTGGGATATTGTGAAAGGAGTCCAGGAAGAGTCGGTATGGGGAGATTTGGTGGGTAAGGCTCCAGAAGAGTTCTCTGGGTAAGCTTGCCGAAGTGGCTCCACTCCAGTAGTTTTGGGGGATGGGGTTGAGGGCTCTTCTGTTGGGTGCGATGCTACCCTGGGATGTAGTGGTAGTGTTGTGTGAATGTCGTCTTATGTTTATTTTTCTCAATGGATGTGTGGATGAAATGTGTGACATTGAACGTTAATGGGTTGAATTGCCATTTGAAGCAACGTCAGCTTGTGTTGGTGGCCCGCTATCACAAGTTGGATGTTATATTTATTCAGGAGCATAATGTTATGTGTATGGACCGACTGGAGGTGGTGTTGGATTATTTCGAGGTGTTGCTGAACCCTCCTGTGTTATCAAAGGGTGGCACGATGATATTGTTGGCGAAGAGGGCGAGTATGGGGATAGCGAGCTCAGAAATGGATGACTGTGGTAATGTGATTTTGGCGCATGTGTCGTTTATGGGTTCTGTGATTCTCTTGCTGAATGTGTGTGCGCACTCAGGGACGCATAGGCGAGCTGAGAGGGAAGAGTTGTTCTCGGATGGTTTGCTTATTTTTTATGGAATGACACGAGAAGGATGATTTTTGGTGGTGACTTTGTGTAATCTCAGTCCGGGACTGTAGACGAACCAAACTATGACTGGGTGGCACCACCATATGTCCACAAAAGAGAAGACCCAGAAGGAACCGTTACCAAAGCTTGAATGTGGACGAATCAAACGAACCTTCCTGATGCTTGAAGATGGGGCAGGCCAAAGTACTCCTCAATAGGGAAGACGACGTCTGAACGCTAGACAGAACACCTCAACTGTACCAGAACACCACCACCGCCTCACCACTAGCCTCCTGCCGCTTAAGAACTCTAGCAGTAAGCCTATACCGAAAATAATCTAATCCGTGGTGGAAAGGCCACCGAAATTCAAGCCTCTTCTCTCCATACCAAATCCTCTTCCAAGAATGTCACCGTCTCGTCCTCCTTCCTCCCCCATCCTCTCCAAACTCTGGAATTTCTTGCTCAAGCACCCCCCCCCCCCCCTTGCATCACGCGCAGACATTATCCCTCGTCTTGTTAGACTAGCCGAGAGGTTTGCCGGACAAGACAACCGATTCGTCAGGGAACTGAACGTGCTGTAGCCATTGGCCAATTCTTACTAAGAATTAAATGAAATAATTACATTTTCATCCCTCAGTTTTATTTGTAGTATGAAATTGCATACTATTATGATGAGCATTTTGTTTTGGTATTTTTATCATGCTGTCGTGTCAGTATCTATAGTAGTAGGCATCCATCAGTCATGAGACTAGGGAGTTGCACTCTGGTTGTCGGTCTGGAGTGGCATCTCCATTGATAGTATTCATTTATACATCTTGTGGGTTTATCAAGATTGAGATGTCAGTCAGCGTCGCCAGCAGTGGTGAGCGTATTATGACCAACTTTGCATCATTGACCGACCCTGTAACCAATTCTTTTATTGTATTCATTATTACTGTATTATGCTAAGTGTACATTATAGTTAAGTGTACATTATAGTTAAGTGTACATTATAGTTATGTTTAGAGTGATCGTTCCCAGTTTGTCAGACTTAACATTTGATAATTTGGTAACTGACGCCACTCCTCCAGACGCGGGAAAGCCAGAGCAGATGCGGGTAGACTGAGATGGTCAGACGCGTGGCACTGATAAGTGTTTACACAACCACAATGAACAAAACGGTAACCACACTGGTTAGATCGTTATTCATTATGTATGCCATCTACTTTTATATTATAGAGTTATTGGTCAGTGCTTAGAGGTTATTTCACGTCATTGTGTTCAGATATTTCTGGACGGTTTTTGTACATTGTTTTATTCCCCATCACACAGTATATTGGTGTTGTCATTTAGACTTTTTTAACTCCCTTGACATTGATACTAATTGTGAGGTCAATTTTACATGATTAACAACTGTACAGAAACAGGAACCAAACACGTCCACTAAATTTTACCTTCACATAAGCACAAAGGAACAAGACTTTTCTTCCTACTACGAATTTCACTTCCACATAACCGTCTGAAACAATGCGATAGTCGACAACGCAGTGCCTTAACAACAATGCCTTAATAACCAGGCATTCAACATGACCGACCTCCTGAAGATCCTCGAGGACGCGGCAGGCGTTACTCGCCTTGACATCGGCCAGGAAGGAGTAGATTTTATATTCTAATTTGACAGCAAGAAGGACCTTAGCAATTCATGACCTCTACGTCAGATTGACCTAAAAGAACCTCCACGCCAATTCCAGACCACAAGAACCGTCTTCATCAACGGGAAGAGTCGATCACTGAAAAGTCAATTAATAGCCGACATCTACACCAGCGTAGAAAATTAAAACTAGGGTATATTCTGGGGCTCTCCTCGGCGAACGTAAAACTTAACTAAAAGTTCGCCTCATAAGCCGCAACCAACCAAGCCGCCATTCAAGGACTACCTCTTCGGCGACAAGATCCCACCCTACCGAATTAAGATGGAACGCTTCGACAACAATGTCTGAAGTGTTACCAGTACACGCATCTCGCCAAGGATGTCCGCACAAGGATGTTATAATTGACAAACCGGGATGCATAACACTAGAAGCTATGGACAATCTCCAAAATCTCAAACCAACTGAATCCTATGCTTTTACTAATGGTTCTGTGCAATTAGGCACTGGTAGAACAGGTTGTGCATGTGCAGTATATAAAGGGAATGAAATGATCACGTCTAGTACACAGATTGAACGACTGTGCAGGCACGACAAACCGAGCTACTGGGTAGCTATCTAGCCACAGATAGCTAATACCTTAAGCCACAGATAGCAGATACCTTAAGCGCAATGGGGGTGGAGTTATGTATGAGTGTTCTGCAGTCCTTAAATAACCCATCAATTTATGTTTGAAGTAACCAGTATTGTAGCAAATTGTCTACCACTCGATAGTTCCGACTGATGGACTATTACAATAATAACCCCCCCCCCCTGGTGCAGGAAACTATTTGTGGGAATAAAGGTATCTAAAATTATCATAAAAAATAAACTATATAAATTAATAAATTTTAAATAAATCAATAAATCACTAGTCATTTCCTGCTGTGGGAAAACTATTCTGGGAAAAAAATAGTTGTGGTACTTTGATTACAATGTGCGGCTAGGCAGGCAGAAGGGTTATCAGAGGAACAAAATATTGAAGTTTTTGATTGGATAAAGTACATAAGGCGTTTACCGTTTATACCGATACAATTCATTAAACTATCAACAATTAGTCAACTTAGTGCAGACTAATGAATTTTGCTTGTCTGCACCTTTATTTTGGTTCTTATCTTCACTAACATGCAAGCCGCATTTATTTTATCACGTCTTATTTTTTAATAAGACGTGATAATTTTTTAACAAGAGGGCTCTTGCTTGCCAGTCTGTGGGGAAGACTTCTGGAGCTAGATTAATCCCCCCCCCCTCCCCTTTCCCTCCCATCCACGAAGTGGCAAGGAGACAAATTGGTTGCTGGACACGGTTCTAGCAATCCCCAGAGATAGCATCCTGAAGCTGTCAGCATTGTCACTTTGTATACATAAAAATATCGGCTAACTGCCTCAAATACTGTAAAATAGTGTCCTTCCCACGACAGTAGTCCAGAATAAAGGTTGGCAACAAATGTGTACTACAAAATAGAGCACACCGGACTAAGCCTTCCTGAATCTAAACTTCCCAAGTTAAACCTTTCTTTGTAACCAGGGAGCCAAAAATGCAAATCTCATTTATTAGCCAACATTACTCCCACTATGCCTCCTGCTCGTGCTAATTTACGAGGGAGGGAAAGGGGGGGGGGGTGCGTACTACCCGATTCACTTATTCTGCAGTTTATTTATTTTTTATTTTTCTCACAATCCTACGACCAATATCTCATTCCCATGTCAAGCATCTACCACCTCAAGTGGTAATCTTTGCTATCACTGAACACCATCGTATTACATGTTTCGCGTTTCCCTCTCCTCCCTTGTGCACAATTTCCTCTCCCGGGAACTGCTGCACCTGAAGGCAGCATTTCCGCCTACGACAGTGCTTCAGGCGTTATCAATGCACCCACTTTGCCCAGAACTGCATCAGCCGTGAGCAGATTTGCAGCATCTCTATGGAAAAACGTTACAGGAGTTGCAAAGCTACCTACCAGCGCTGCCTACTATGAGATGAAGCCCACACCGCCGTTTCTGGGACTGCACAGCTAGGAAAGCTGAAACACAGAATGAAGCCAGACAAACCACCGCCACTCCAAAACCGAAGACATTCAACATCCAGGCAGTAGCCTTCCCCGACCTCCCAACAAGGGGCCGCGCTCCACGCAACTTCTGGACGAACACCACCCGCGGCAACAGTCAATCGCAGATCCAGACGACACCGCCCAACCAGGCCAGCGAATCAGACCCGGTCGTCGCCAACATCACCCGCCTTCGATAGCACTGTTGCTGTCCCTCATACATTAAGAAAAAACTGGCAGATATTTTTTTGGTATTATTTATATACACGAGTTCTGTTGGGATTGAGTACTACAGATGTTGGAGGTAGCATGTTTGGAGCAGATACTTTTATTTATGATCTTTTAAATAGTAATTCATGTACCTGATAATTGTTTTGTTGTTGGTCGAGAATAATACCATGTGGACGAAGATTGTTTCTCTTCAGCCTTCAACCATAAGAGTTGCAACGAGGATTAAACACCTCAGGCAGGGAGCCTGGGTACGAGACGAGGTGTGAGGATCAAGAGAGCAGGGCACGTCCTGTGGACGGGTGGATGCTTCGCATGCAACAGTAGAATTGTGCTACCACCGTGGCCATGGATACGCCGCTCATTTTAAAAGAGCCGTTTAACACACCAAGATCTCATTGGACCTGTGGCTCAGCCTGCTGGGAGCAAACTTTCAGTACCGGGAGATTAAGGAGGACGACAGCAAGAAAGCGGTACTCTTAGTTTCACTGGGTTCGGAAGTGTATAGTGTTCTCGGAAATTTGTGTGCACCCGAGCTACTCCACACGAAGACCTATATAGACCTGATTGCCCTGCTTAAACGTCATTATGTAGCGAAACCTTCATATCACAGAAGTTTGATGTATTTCCTGAAGAGGAGGAAAATGTAGCAGGAATCCATACAGGATTTATATGCAGAATTGAAGGCTTTTGCTAACCACTACAACTTCGGAGCATAGTTTGACGACCGGGTTATGGACCAGTTCAGTAGTGGAAGATATACATTTCCCTAACCTGGTGGCAGAAAACTTTGATCTACAATCTATGACTTCATGGACAGTTCGAGATGATATTGAACCTGGAAAGTGCTTTTGGAAGCAAGACTTTTACTCAGGAAATTATAGTCGTACAGGGCCAGACCAGATGTAAACACTGGATACAATCACAGTAGTAGCAAGTGCAAGTTTAGTGCCTATATATATGCAACTTTTGTACCAAGGAGGGACACAGTGTAGGGAATATCTGAACAGGAACAGCAAGGCCTGGGAGGGGAGACGACAAGGGAATACAGGAAGAAGAGGTAGTGGTACTGTGCTCAAGGCAGTAGAGGAAGGTAAACTGTCTGAAGAAGCTGCAGGTGAGGAAAGCAGACTATATTCGGCGAAAGAAAAGGCATGTTCAGCGAAGTCACAAGTGGTAAATTTTGTAATTAATGGGAAATTAGTTCCCTTGGAACTAGACACTGGTGCTGCAGTGTCAACATTGTCTAGAGTAACAAACTAGGTTGTTGTAGGAATTATCCAGTATGTTCTCTCTCAGACATGGGAGTTTGGGAAGTTGGAGTCACGTTGTAGTGACCTGACTCTGGGAAACGGGGCATCCCCTGGGAATTGGCGGTTGAAATACAAAATGGCTGGCGCCTTTGTCTCTTAGTAACGTATGAATTATTTTACAAAATTCAGTAATTTAGAGAAATTAGTCTTCATTCAAGTTGTATTCATACATATTCAATAGTATTTCTGTTTAAAGTATCAAGAGTATCCTAAATTGTCAGGATAATGAGTAAGTCACCATCAGTCGTCACGTCACTAGCGGGACTAGTCTCAGCCGCGGAACCATTTGGGCGACCTTAGGTCACAAGGGTCAAAGCTCCATATTTCTGGTATTTCTCAAAGGTCAAATAGCCATTTTGTAATCGGAAATAGCTCTTCCCCAAGGTGCCTGTGTAATTACCTTCAGTAAAAGAATCCAACCAGCTGGGTCGTTCAGTACAACATTAGTTGGTAAACTTAAACCCTACGAGTAAACTTAGTATGCCAGGTGTAGGGATACACATCTGGGCGACTGTGTAGAGCAGAGCAAGGGAAGAGCAGTGTGGAGAAGGCAACGGCTCGGGAAGGTGACCACTCCACCTCGTCCCGAAACCAGCACGACACCAGCTGGTCAGCTATAAGAGGTAGAGTTGCTGTAAGTTTGGTATAGGCAATTAATTCATCTCATGCCTTAAGACGGAGTGTTCAGCCAGGGAGTGCTTTGAATTAGATTTTGTTTTAGTTTTTGAATAAATCAGTAAATTGCCTTTACTAATTTCCATTTTATGTTTTTTATTTATTGTCCTGGACACGTGGCTCCCACGAGGCCGAGTTTCGTTGGGCCGCAGAGCCTAACGCCGATTAAGAATTCAGTATCCCTTTGATAATATTTCCACACTTAACAGATTCATCCATTCATCCCTCCTATTCCAACTAACTGGGGATCAAGCTCCAAGGTTTATTGAGAGCATAATCGATCCAGACCTCTGTTATTGCTCCCCAGAGTTAATGGTCTGGTGGTGGCAGCGTAAAGAGATTCTAGAGTGTGCTAGGAGCCTAACTCCACGTCATAACAGCTGTAGAATCTTAGTCGGTCAAAACGGTTAAGACCCGTGGCGTGGGATTCGGCTTGAGTAGCTGCTCTGGGGTCCCTTGGTTTGAAGAGAGTTAAATCAGGATACAGGTGGAGAACAGAGTCTAGTGTCGGCAAAAGTAGGTTATAATGGAAAAGAATTTGCCCAAGATTTTTATGAAATGGATTCACAATTCTAGCCTATGTGGTAAGGATCATGGAAAAAGTGGGAATTTTCTTGGCAAGACCCTTCAGGTGGGGGCAACTAGTGATACCCATCCTAATAATGAAGGGGTAGCAGCACCAGCAAGAGACAGGGAGGCACAGCAAGGGGCAACAGAGTGTAATGGAGATACAGTTAACCCTATGGACTCTATTGGTAGTAATTCAGAAGAATGTTTCCCAGAATTAACAAGTAGGGACTCTAGAAAATCAGGAAGAGTCATACGACCGCCCGATAAACTCTACCCCTACAGGTTAAGTCTAATTA